>NW_008824368.1:1028904-1042354 GCF_000699105.1 Pygoscelis adeliae
ACAGAAACAGACAATTAAGCCCAGTGCACTTAGCTCATCAGTGTACAGCTGTGTTTTTATGATTGGGAAAAAAAAGAGAATAAAGAAAAAACACGCTTTATAAAAGCACTCCAAACATACCTTAAAAGAATAAACACAGGATTTTGTTCCTTTCTGCCTGTCAGTCTCCCAGACTGTAGCAATAGTAGCGTACCCATATAGTACCCATATGGTTAAACCAGCAAGCAGCAATGTGCACGGAAGAACAAGAACGTCTTTAAAAATGTTTCAAGCTGACCCTCCTACAGACGGGTCTTTGGAAGAGATGCAGAGGGACAAAAACTCTTCCTGAACTGTAAGACCACAATTATGGATTTACTGGGTCAGATCAAAGATCCTTCTAGTTCCCTATCTGGCCATCTGAAGAAGAACAGAGCAAGCATGTACAGACACTTCTCCAGATCATTCCTCCAGGCTTGCAGACTTTGCAGCTCAAGGACCTTCCCAGCCAGAGGCAATGTCCTTATACGCAACAGCCCTTGGGGAATTTTTCTGCTATGAATTACTCTTATAAAAGAGACTGTTCAGCAGTTTCAGCAATTGCTATGGCCGTTGCTCACTACCTGTGTAAAGAAACACCTCCTTTTGTTTGTTTTGAACTCACTGCCTGGTAATATTCTTTGATGCCCTTTAGTTTTTATAATGGAGAGTCTTCTATTCACTTTTCCATATAACTCACTATTTCATAAGTCTTTCACATAACCTTTTCAGTAACCTCTTTTCCAGGCTGAATAGCCTTACCCACTTAGCCCTGATGAAGAAGCTATTCTGTAACTTTTAGCAAATGTCACCATTTTTATTAAACTCTACTTTTTTCTCCTTCTATTACATCTTTTTTAGGGAAGGAGGGGAAAGAGAACCAGTATTAAACACAATATCCGCAACCTGTGGAAACCACAGTGTAAGTGAGGGTCTGGTATGCCCTGGAGTCTTGCTCCTAGACAAAATCTGGACAGGGCCACCCCAGCCCCTTCATTGTAACTATGCTCCCAGGACCTCAGCAGTCAACGGTTCTTAATGAAAAAGAATATACCCAGCTCTTGCAGAGGTTTAATCCATCTCCCTCTTGGCTGCAGACAACTTTCTGGTACCCCTTCCCCACAGGCCTTTGGTTCTTCCACTGGTTGTGGTCTCCCCAGCAAAGCTCTGAATGGACGCCCAGAAAGCCTTAATAATACTTCTCCAGGCTCCACGTCACAGTTCAGCACCTGCTGGGTTACCTCTGTGGTGCAATAGATCTGTCTCTCCTCCAGGCACCAACCACCCAGCCCATGTCCCCTCCATACGTGTCTACCATCCAGGCACATTTGCAATGCTTAAGGGGTGAGCAGCATGAAACAGAAAGAAGGAGCCATGTCTTTTGACTTCCAGGTCAATTTATCAGTGAGCATGAAGAGGAAGCCAGAGTTCCTGATAAACACAGAATTAAAAGTAAAAAAAGGAAGATCACCCCCAAAGAGTATTTCCTGTCTTTCTGCACCAGAACGTAACACCAGAGCTGTCACGAGCACACCACTTCTCATAAACGTCACCCAGGGAAGCTGCTGGAGCACGCCCAGCGCAGAAGCAGCCCAGACCCTCTGAGCAGAGGCAGACAAACACACCTGGCACTGCAGAATGTCTATGAGCTGATCCACAGGACCTGTGTCCCCTTGTTTTGCAAACACTTAACAAATAATTATTATGTATTATATAATTTATATTATATTATATTATACCAATATTACATTTCAGGATGTTTCACAACGAAGCAACAACATGATAGCTTCCATGAAGTCTTTCCTCTCTCTGCCCAAAAAATCTACTCAGCTGTAAAGAGATTCCCATTGCTGCCTACACGTTGTCCCTCTCTTGCCTTCAATCTACTTATGTGGAATCACTGAGACAATACACCTTATGAATGTGTGAATGTCTACTGAAGCTGTTCCACAGCATTATGGAGAATCGGGGATTAATAAAAACAGAAAGTGCAATAAAACAGTATAGACAGCATATGAAAAGGGAATATTGATTATGCAGCTGAGGTTAAAATATTTTTAAACTATGTTCTTTCTATGCTTGGAATTGCCCATCACCTAATTTTGAACAAAGCTTTTGTTGAATATATTAGTTCAACTTTCTTTTTGCTGTTAATGATCAGCTATTTATGATCATGTTTGCCTTAGTGCTGGCTTTCAACAACAGGGATAAAAGCCAGTCAGAACATTAAGTATTATTAGTTATCGCTGTGGCTATATAAAGAGATTTGGGGGCCCTGGGTTTGTTAGGGCTTTTACATTTAATTGTGTTCAACTTGAAAAGGAGACTTACACAATCACTCCACGTCCATGCAGTTGGGATTTCTTACTTGTGAGCAGGAAGTAGCACTTTTGAGGACTGCATTTACATCAAGGCTAATGAAAGCAAAATAATTTGATCAGAAAACTGACTTTCTAATGAAAGCAAATTTGGGTGTTGTAAGCGATGTGGATTCCACCTTGATAAATCACCCACCTCCTTTCTCGTTGATTTAGCACTGTAATAAAAGACAATGGGCTGCTTTTTTTTTTCCTCCCACTGGATTGTAATGATTTACAACTGCTTTTTTATTTCCTTTCACACAGTGCCCTGGAGCTGCCTCCAACCTTTTCCCCATAAGCACTAAGAATTCGGATCCTTTGTTCCAGGGGAATAAATGTATTATTCATCGTCCGGTGGCATGCTAACTGGCGTGAGGCCGCCCGAACGCAAGGCAGCCGCTGCCTTCCCTCCTCACTTTGAAGATGGGTTTCCTCACCTGTGTCACTGGCCGTTTGCACTGTGGGAATAAAATCGTCCCTGCCTCGAAGGGACTGCTCTCTCCTCTTTCACAGAGAAACCAGGAGGTGCTGGGAAGTGCCCTGGGAGCAATAATAAGTTGCTGTCCTGTTATTAATTCATTTGCAGGAGCAGGGAACCATAGTGGATGGGCACAGGCATCTAGAAGCTAGAAGCCCTCTTCTTTGCAGCAGCTGAGGGAAAGGCAGCATGCTCCCCGGGGGCCTCTTTGGACATCTGAGCCTAAAAATGACCTCCTGCTGCCGTGGATTCACAGCGGCATGGCTGGTAAGGGAACACAGATCAAACCCACTGATGCCTTTGGAGCTGACTTCTGGAGGAGCTCCAGCTGTAAGTTAGGTGGCAAGTTCTGACCCAAATGCCTAAAGATATTAGTGAAGCTCTTCTCCCTCCTTTTCACATGCACCTGCCCATGCCCCCCTTTTAAGAAGTTTCCATAGGATCTCTTTAAGCACTAAACAAAGCAAGGCCTCCATCATGGCATCATACCTGACAGGGCAGAACAAATGATCACCTTCATCTGCATCAGTCCTTCATCCCACCACTCCATTCTGTCACTGAAGTCAACAAACCTATCACTGTTAGAAGCCAAAGGGTTAAAAACATCATGCATTTAAATCCATCTTTTACACCCAAATGAAGAGACTTGACTTTGCAGTAGGGGCAAGAATCAGACAGTTAAGCAGACTCCACAGCTCTAAATATCAAATGGCTTTGATTTTGGGTTTGAGGCAATGTCAGATTTTGGATTAAAGGTGCCTGAGTCCATAAACTCTGCAGATGAAATATTCTCACTGGCAAACAAAACAGATGCAATGGAAGAGAGCAAAGAGAGCATGCGTCTACTTGCATAGTGAAAAGACCTTGCCTTCCCCTATATTTAAAGCCTGATACACCATTCCAGTAGTAAATAATAACTGTAAAAATCTCAAAAGCATACTGCTCAAGATAGGAAAACCCTGCACTTCTACAAGAGGGAAAACCATATTCAGCTCTCAAATGACTGAGTATGGAATTGTTCTGTAACACTGAATTTTCAATATTGAAAACAAGTTAATCTCACGAACAAAAGACAAGGCTACAGGAAAGCAACTCATCCCTGTGCTGTTACTAATGATAAATGTGTGTGCTCTCAGCCTTGGCAATACAGTGCACTCTCCCCAGATGAGTAACACGCTCAAACAACCAGCCTCGGAGACAGAAAATGGGACAATTTATTTCATCTTTATTTAATGGTCAGTGAACAACACATAATTAAAGCAGGTCCCATCTTCCATGGCATGCCCAAGGATTTTAATCACATAGGCCTTCCATGGATACACTGTAAAGCAAGAGGGAAATTTCCGAGAAAATTCATTAGTAAAAATGACCTTTTACAAATGAATTAAAATGTATGTGCATGGGCTGAGACTACAGCCTGGACCACATGCTCTTGCAAGGGAATAAGAAACTCCTCCACTCCTTATTTCCCTCCTGTGGCTTATGTAGGCACAGAATAAAAGATATCCCCTCCCTTTACAGGGCTGTTAGACAGCCAAGAATGGGAACCGGTGAAGCCTTCAAGCCTACTGGCCAGTAACATGAGATGCTTTACTGCTAGTTCAGGGCAGCAGCAAATTGCTTCCCAGGTGTACAAGTAGAATAATTGCTCTTTCTGGGGGATGCTGCTGAAAGCCATGGATGCATGCTCACAACACCACAGATTATGTCCACACCAAGGGTAGCAAAGGGAAGAGAGGTGCAAGGCCATCAGTCCTCCTTAGCACTTTCTTTTGGAGTCTATGCCTCCCTTGGAAGTTGTTCCTTTATTTCATTGCTTAGCCACTAAAAAGTAACTTCAAGGATAATTTAAGCTATTTTCCCTTTTGTCCAGCCACTAGAACAAAACATAGGGGTGGATTATCAGTTACCCCTGGCTACACTGGTTTCACATTTATTTTTTGGATTCTGTTCCCCATCACTCACTAGGAGACACATGCAATAAGCCCTCCTGTGCACTGCTCCAGACTAGGTGATAAAGGCTGGGAGAGGAGG
Source organism: Pygoscelis adeliae (assembly GCF_000699105.1). Classification (NCBI taxonomy): domain Eukaryota; kingdom Metazoa; phylum Chordata; class Aves; order Sphenisciformes; family Spheniscidae; genus Pygoscelis; species Pygoscelis adeliae. The sequence goes on from NW_008824368.1 coordinate 1,033,795, forward strand.
TCCACATGTGTGGTCTTTGCGTGTATACGCTGACAAGAGATCTTCACACTTAGTTAACTGAAGTTAGCTGTAACTGTCTAAAGTTGAACTTTTAGAGCAATTCAGGTCCCCAGACACACACATCTAGTGCCATTTCAGACATCTTTGCAGAGTCAAGATATCTGCACAGGCCTGGCAGCTATGACACAGGACTTACCCTCCAGAGTGTCAGCCAGAGGCCAAGAATACCCTAAAGCACACGATGGGTAGTAGGCACCTATGTTTTGGCACCTGAATGTCTTCCTTCATCTAAGTTAGTTGCTTAGCCTGCATGTATGGTCAGCAGATAGAGACAGGCATCTCTGCAATGTGATTCATCCCATGCTGTGAGATACATGTCTTAAACATCAGTTTACAGTTTTGGCACTGGCAGCACACAATATTCCCATCCCCTCTCTTTTCTCCCCAGACTTCACTGCTCCTCAGGGATGTTGGCCCAGCTTTTTGAGAGGACATTCTGTGAATCAGATGACAGAACTAGTCCAGCTGAAAAACAACAGGGGGAAAAAAAAAGAAATATAAAGGTTGTTCTGTATGGTTGTTTCCCCCTGCCCTTGAATTAGGTTAATGCGTTTCAATGCATAGCCACATGAAGAGCAGTATTGACCCATCAAAAGGAGAAATATGGGAGCAAGAATGAGCAGCCAGAGCAGGAACTGCTTTAAAGCAGCACTGCTGCCATGAGAAATATTCAAGGAACCAGAGCTTTAGGGTAGATGTTTGACCTTCAGGGAGCCGAAGTCACCTGAGAGAAAGCCTGTCCCTCCTGTCAAGGAGCCTCCCTCATCCGGACACTTTGGACCATATAACCATTGCTTTGCCACTCACAGTGAGGGCTTTCCTGTTAAAGAAAAGGACCTGTACAAAGCACAGTTTTTTCTGTGATGGCAATGGGAGCTGAGGCTTTCCAAGCCATTTGGATGGTTGTTCTGGACAGGTGGGTTTCTAGTGTCATTTGTCACCTGAGCACAGAACTGTAGCACTTGGGTTATATTGCTATTTATCAATGAAAGCATGAGCTTCCCCTCAGTGATTCCTCAGAAATCCCAATTCCTTCAGCTCCAAAGAGGCTGATGCAGTCTGACCATGTCACCTTGGAGTCTACCTACTTTGCTTCCTAACAGTATACACTTCTCTTCTGCTCCGTAAGAGGTCACTGAAAATGTGCATAAGCAGAGTGTCCGGGACCTAATGTTTTATCATAAATTCACAAAATTACATCAGCAGGTACTGACAGGCTTGGAACTTTTTTGAGAACACTTCATTAGTCTTTGATAAAATGCAAATGATTTTGTTAATCTGCTGTACCACACTCCACAGTGCTTATGGGTTGTTTTCCCACTGTTGTGGTTAAACCATGACACCTACACAAGCTAATGATGGGAGAAGAAAATTAGATTTCTCACAGTAACATTTTTCATAGAAAGTTTACACACAGCAAAACTAAAGGCACAATATGACCATCACAGGTGTAGATGAAACCTTGATTCTATTTATATAAATGGGAGCACTGCCAGTGACTTCAGCAGAAAAAAAGGTCATAGGAAAATTCCACTAAACTACTCTTTTCTGCAGAATTTGCTGATTCATCATTTTAAAAATGTTTCATATAGGCAAAGCTTCAGAAAGGTCCAAGGAACTCTGCACAGGAGTCTGAGATTGGGTTTTCTTTGGTCACCAATTCCTCTGCCGTCTGCCATGGGAAAAGTCAGGAGATAAGGACCCTCTGGGCTTCCAGCATCAACAGTAAAAATACATGGAGTTAACATATTCTTGTTTGTTATGGATGGCTGAAGGCAGAAAGTCTTGCCTGAAAATGTCCAGGTTTTGTGAAAGCACAAAAGACTGGTATTAAAAACAACCCCACAGTTATTTGATTTTTTTCTGCCCGTGGAAACCAGATACTTTCCGAGGTTGATTGTTTTTGACAATGCTATGTATTAAGACAAACTTCAACATTTCCAGCACTGGTGCAGAACAACTGGTCCTTCAAAATCCCACAGAAACTAAAAAGGTACCCTGAGTTTATCTCCTCTGATTTCCTGTTTATTACAAGTTTTCAGTTTTACTCAGATACCAATCCAGCATAACAACAAAGACTGTGCACATATAAACATAGTGATATCTACAGCAGAAAAGAACCCAGTAGCAAAGTTCAAATCTCCTCTAAAGCATAAGCATAGGACTTTAGCACTGGGCCACGACCAGTTTACAGAGAAAGTAGACCTCATCACACTAATGAAGGTTTTCATTTAGTTCTTTTACACAACACTCAACAGAAAAAAAAAAAAAAATTGATATCACAAACACATTTCCCAGTCCAGCGGAGTAGATGCCTACATTTCTGATGACTCCATTTCTCCGAGCCCGTAAGATATAATCTGGAAGCTATGTAGTCTATCAGTCTGGCACAGCGCTTGAACTAATTACATCCAGAGACATGGCAGTTTTGCAGTTTCCAAGTACAGACGGAGAATCCTTGGTTGGCTCAAGCCTACACCTACTAACCTTTCTGCACATTGGTAAGATACTTAGAAAAAGAGGAAAGTGTCTCAACATATACAAATAGCAGAGAGGAATATGAGTTTGAATGGCTCCACATTGTGCAGAAACTTAAAAGCAAATATCTCACCTGGCAAGGGGTTTGCATTTTTTAATGAAATGCTCATAGGAACAACAGACTGGACCTATATTCCAGGAGTCTAAAGAACAGGCCAGCAGTTTTATATTTGTCTTGATGCTTTTAAACCAGTAGAGTCTCCTCCTTTATATTCTTCTTCCAGCCACACACTGATTTTCTCATTTCCTGAAAGCCAGCTGAATTCAAGTTTTTATTACATTTGCTGGGTTGCAGCAGTCTGATTTCTATAGAAGAGAAACTTTTCCCCCACACACAGAAAGGTAGACTATACATACATATGTGTGCTGTGGTTGGTATACGCTAAGAGAGGACTCATCTTACCTCTGTGTGGATGTCCTCGTCTGATCTGCTCACCTAGTCTTCCTTCATAATCAGTTGAGAGAAAGAGAAGTTTCTGTGCCAAAGCAAGACGATTAAAATCGGCCAGATGAATCACAGCCTAGAAGTGTCCATTTCTTCCCCTTGAGTATAAAGGGTATCTAGGCAACTATTTCAGACATAAACATCATGCTGTAAGCATTCAAAGCTGGGATGGTAAGTCCCAACCCTAATATTTTAGCCCTATATTTTTGTAACTTACTTACACTGTTTCTAGGGCCATTGATTATCAGTTTGACTCCTCATGAATGTGTGATACATTCCACCTCTCTCTGATATTAGATATACTGAGCATAAGAAAGAAAACCTGTGAGTAGGTTTATGTCATTAGACAGCAATGCATGGGTCAAATTCTAATACGCGTCTGGTTTGGCAAGAAAGCAAGAGAAATTGTGACTGAGGCCTCTAGAGATAGAGAAGGGAAGGGGACCTCTTCTTGGATCCTCATTTACTGTGACTCACCACATTTGCAGTCTTTCTAAGGAGGTCCTGCTTTGTGGAAATACCCTGAAGATCATCAAGTCATGAAGGTGGTGTGGAGAATTTAGGCTCTAGGTCCTGTTCTCTCCTAGACGCTGATCTAGGGATACAGTTCATCCCTAAAGACACAATGAAAGGTAGATTAGGTAGAAGGTAGGTTAGCTACCTTCTGGCCTTCCTCATTCAAGAAGTAGGTACAACATCTGGACATCTGAGGATGTAGAAGAATTTATGTGGCTTTTTGGTGCCGTCTGAAAATAGCCATCCATGCAACTTAGAAAGAGCTTCCAAAGCAATCCTTTCAAAGCTGTCAAAGCTTGAACTTTTCTTTTCGAAAGACCTTTTGAAATAATCTTTAGAAAGTGTCATCCACAGACTTTAATTTCTCAATCACATGATATGTCCATTTGCAATAGCATTTACCACAGTGCTTTCTTAAGTGCTATCAATAAATAATGGATGACTCACCCACTGCCTTCATTCTTTCTAAATAAGTGAAGAGGCTCTGAGCATACCAAATTACCACATCATTTGTGATGTCCTAATGGAGTCCCCACTTAAATCAGTTAGAGACAGGAAATCAGGAAAGTGCAGTGATCAGCTGAGGTTTCCAAGCATAACATTAACATAAAAAAAAAACAGGCCCAGGAGTGAAATGATTTTACCGTATTGTGAAAGGCTTTCCCTGAGCCCTCTGAGGCTACATTAGCCAACTTTTCACAATGGCTGCATTCTGGGCCTCAAGTAGTACTGATGTGTAGCAGCTTACAGTGACGCTCCTCTTGCCAAACTTTACTAATCTGAAAGTTAGCCATTTAATCTAAGGTACTCATCAAGGCTCCCCCTACAATCAGTGAAATGAAATAGGTGCCTGGAGTGAACAAAATTACTCCAAACTATATACAGGTCGATCAACAAGATGCTGACTGCAGCAGAAAAAATGGCTGATAAAATTTCCATTCCCTACCACCCTCAGTCAAGTGTTCACACTCCAGTGTCCAGTTTGCCACCTTCTCAATTGTGCCACTACAGCTATTTATGGGACCAGGCTGTAAAGCCTACCATTGATCTGACCAGCATAAGGAGACTCTTTGTGGGGGACAGTCCCTAAACATGGAATCACAGTACTGTTGAGGTTGGAAGGGACCTCTTGAGATCATTTAGTTCAAACGCTCTGTTCAATCAGGGTCAGCTAGACCCAAGTTGCCCAGGACCATGTCCAGTCAGTTTTTGAATATCTGGACACGGTCTTGGGCAACCTGCTTTAAAGCATGGCATAACCTTACCTCTTGCCCAATGACTATGTAGTGTCTGGTTTCAATAGTCATTTTGCATCCATGGAAATACACACTACTACCAAGTGGTCTGGCCCAACCTCCTCCATACTCTCTTCTCTCACCACCAGTGCTACCGTTCTGGTACGTGCAAAAACAGCAAAATCAAGGACATAATGTAGCTAAAAAAATTATCATGCTTGGTAGTGCTTATTTCCTGCTCAATGATTTCCCTGACAAGTTCATCATGCAAGTACAGGAGCATTGTGCTGACACAGAGAGAGGATGGAAACACATGGCTGGGCATGTAAGGGAGGACCAGACCATTCTGTCAGAAAGGAGCAGGGAAGATGACCCAGACCTTCACCTTTCAGTGTTAATTAGCCACTAAATCAGCTCAGCTGCCTGTGAAACCATATCCTTAATTTGCATAAGAGTCTCTTGTGAGGTTAAAAATAAGCCAAATCTATTCAGTTTCCCTCTTCTAGCATGGTCCCAGCAACAGCTATACCAGCACATCCAAGGGGAGGGGAATTGCAAATTCAGGAGCGGAAGCTACTTAAGCCAGATTTGCCATTGAAGTCAGCATCTCAGCAAATGAAACTTTTAAACACACCTTTTTAGGATGAAATGAATTGCCCTTTGGAGTTACTTCTTTCCCTCTACAGTGACTGAAGACATAGCCTAGATAACTAACTTGGATTAGACAGCTGGCACATAGACAGCTAAAGGCAGCTGAGATGAATCCCCCTCCTGTGGTCGTATCTTGCTGGTAAGAACGCTTGGCCTTGAAATACTCTTGCATTTCACACATTTCACATGAAGAGCTGAAATACCCTGTCCCTTAGCAACCACCAGAGGCCATTTATTTAAACTTGCAAAAGCTTTTGACCAAGTCCCTCACTAGAGACTGTTATGAAAAATGAGTAGTCATGGGATGAGAGGTAACATTTTGTCATGCATTGGAACGCGGCTAAGAGACTGAGATCAAAGCATGAAAATAGTCAGTTCTCTTTTACTGTGGCAAAAGATTAGCAGCAGGATGCCTACAAATTCCACGCTAGAGCTGTTGGTTATTGCATTTATTAATGATACAGAGGCAAAAGCAACAGTTAGCACTGACAAAATTATTTATGCTTAACCTTTCAGCAGCAACCAAGGTATGGGAAAGAAAAGCATAAGAGATTTTGTATTACATACATGTTCCCAACTGACACAGTTTTGAAAGTGATCTTCCCATTAGCACCAATATGGAGCATCCAGAACTGTTTCCAGATGCGCTGACCATTACTGGTAACAAGATATTAGATTAAATTCACTTACAGCATCAGAACGGAGAGCTGTTTGCTCCTGCGTAATGTTGAAGTGGGCCACTAGACAAAGACATAAGACTTTGGCATGGGGAAGATACCAAGAAACACCCCATAGGTTCTCATTCTAGTATTTATTATTTAATGGAGTAACATTGAATTAAGTAACATTGTGAAGTCTCCTGTGAGAGCTAAACTGCTTTGCCTTCTGCTGGTTTGCCATCTAATCTAGGTGATTGTCATCCAAGTCTTCCACTACAGCCAGCATCTTCTTTTCCTTTTAGTGTCTCAAAAGGTTTATCTGCTCTGGGTGGGAAATAATTAAGTGTGGCATGTGGTGGTGTTCATAGGTTGGGCTAGTCTCTAAAGCTCATAATATGCCTGGGATCCCAGGAATGCAATTTTTACAGATGAAATAGCCTATCACAAGGAAAAATTCACATGCAATTCCTGAAGTTGCAGAACCATCACAACATAGCAATGGTCAGTCTATTGCTGAAAAATGGCAAAGTAATAATGTAGAGAATATTTTCCCCCCTTAATGTGGTTGGACAGCTCGAAAGCATTCCTTTCAGAGGCAAAGACAAAAGCTGCAGAGTTGCCTATAGGGTATAATTAATTCTACATCATATTAAACCACAGGTGTAACAAAGTTGTCCCAGAATCCAGAACAAAAAATTGCCAGGCTTTTTAAAATACAGTCTGCAGGTGGCTACATGAAACCTTTGCACTAAAATGATAGGGCTTTGCCATCTGAAATGCATAAGCCTATACAAAATCTAACTACCTGCTGTAAATTGAAGCACTATAAAAATAAAATTGAACAATTACCTTTTGTGGGCAGTGTAGATTGAGCTATATATCAGCTTTAACATGACTCCAAAGCAGTAAAGTCCCACCAAATGCAGCTGAAAGGGCTCCAGCCAATGCCTTATTTAAACTTTGGGCTGGGGGTACAGATGGGGTTCAAGATACAGAATTATCAGAGGGATCACGGCAGTGGCAGGGGGCAGGGAAAGCCATTGTGTCACCACATCTATTCAAAAGCTTGAAATGACTGGAGGAGTTCAAAATGGAAAGAAAAAAATGACAGAGAAGCCACAAATGATGAGACCCAATTCTGCTGTCAGATGCATGCGCAAGACTCCTACAGATTTCAGTGTTCTGGATGAAGGGAAATGAAGGTGTTCGTGCTTATAATAGCTCTTCTTTCTTTCACTCCTTCCTTTGATTTCCCCTTAAGCAAAACTGGGACTGAACAAAATCATTCTTCTGGGAACAATGACAGGACTTTAGAGATAGTTCTCTGTTGCTAGCCAGCTCTCCACTAATTCAGAAGGTGCCTCAGTTTGTTCTTTATCTTGGTTTGTAAATTGTACTGATGATCCCGCTTAGGTAGAGACAGCTGTGGCGGGGAGTGGTGGAGTTTTAGGGAGGATAGGAGTTCTGCTTTTGGGCTCTGGAAGATTCTCTGTGGGATCTCACCTAGCTGAATAAGAGTATTTTGTCACTGGAGGAGCACGCATCTTCCAAGGCAATGATGTTAGCTGCAATCTTGTCCAATCTTGCAACAGAGATGTTTAGTGCATATCTAACAGAGAGGTAGGCATACCCCTGAGCTCCGCTACTTATGTTATGAGCTGAGCAGACTACTATCTGCTCTGATCTGCAAGCCCTTATCGCCACATGAGCTTAATGTGCTTAAGCTCAATCTTCTTGCAGGCCTTTGAGTTAATATGCTATGAAACAAGGCATGTTAAACTCGAACATAACCTGGCACTAAAGCAGCTTTACAGATCCTGAAGCCATCCAAACCAGAATGAAGGCACAAGACCTTGCCTTAGCCTGCTCTCACTTACATGAAAATGTTCTTTCTATCCACTGAAATCCAACAAGAGACAATTAGCCCAACGAAGGCTTACTCGTAGGAGTAAAGCTTGGCAGAAACAAGCCTTGTGAAGCTGAGATGGAAGCGTCTCTATCGCATGCCGGTGTGGAATAGTTCCCACCTTGGCCCTGACAGCCTACCTCCAGCTGGGAAAGCCCCGGATCCCCAAAGGACTTTGTCTAAGACAACCACCACAAAATAAATACAAGCTACCACCCATAGTCAGCTGCAGGCAACTTCAGCTTCTGCCCATATTTATGGAAACATTTCCATGCCAAAGTATGCAGTAGACCTTTTTGTTATATCTCTTGGCCAAAGATAGTCAAAGAGGGGGAAAATAAAATCAATGTGTGCATGTTACCACTTATCATCACTTACATCCCTCACGGCACCTAAAATTCCTATCCCTTCCCAGGTTTTTGGCTGTTCAGGATTAGGCTGATCTGGAAACATGTTTTCCCATCCTCAAAAATTCCGGGGATTTCAAAAATGCTTCCTGTTCTCCTTTAGAATTATCTCAATATTGTTTCCTGAAAAATCATGAAATGCC
>NW_008824368.1:1042401-1050548 GCF_000699105.1 Pygoscelis adeliae
AGCAGGCAGGTTGCTAGAGCTTCTGTCTTGGTCAGAAGGTTGCAACTGATGTCCCAAAATCAACCGATTCAGAATAAAGACCTGAGCCAGAACTTCTCATGTCTGATTCTGATGAAATGAACGTGTGTTTCCTCAGAAAGCCCCCAGCCAACTCTGCTTACTATTCCTCTCATGCCATGATGGAGGCAGGCAAGTGTTTTTACATATGCTTTATGAGTGAATCAGCCAAGATGCAAGATTCAAGGTTTAACTTCTCTAGGGTCATCTTGGAAGATAACGGTAAGGAGTCTTCTCAGCTAGAAAGATGCTAAACATGACTTGTGACCCTTTTAGAGACAATCGCTGCTGGTAAGCATTGTGTGACAGTGACCTCCAGCTGACCTGCCATCAAGCACAGTTTTACTAGATCTCCAAGACTGCAGAAGATCTGTTGAAGGCCATTTTAGTGAGCCCAGATCTGGGAATTTATATTCTGACATGGCCAATGAAAACTGTGCCATCATTGAAGGGCTTCACCCTGAGGCTGGGGTTAGACAACCTGTAGCGATGTCATTTAAGCCAATGGGCAGCTCCTCTTCCCCACCTCCAGTGATTTGTGTCTGCCATGCAGCGAGCAAATGCAGGGAATCCAATGACCTTTGTTTTTTCCCTCCTCTCCTGTTATTTTTTTTCAGTCAGACCAGTTCCCTGGCTCAGTTCACTATGCAGTTTCACAAACACCAGCACAAGCACAAGGCTGGAGCCACCAAGAGCTGTGGATGGGGACTGCTCGATGCCAATGAAAAAGACTTATGTGAAACAGTTTGTGCTTGAGACCACTTAGCAAAAGAAGGGGATGTTCAAGCCTGATAGGAAAAACTTTCTACGGCCTATATTTTCAAGTGTGTTTGAGGTACTTAGAGATACAAGATTGATTATTTCTGAATAGCAGGGTAGAGTCTACTATACAGTAGACTGGCATCATGTTTGGCTTTCAGAGTTAGCTTGGAGTTTTTTGTTAGTACAATCCCCCAAAAGCCATTAAATCTAGTAAATGGTGGTAGAGTCTATGACCTGCCCCTCAAAGAATGGGGTACTTAATAAAGGTTGTCTGAGGTGCTATTTTGCTTGTTATGGGTTTAGGTAGCAATTCAGAGACCTTAATAAATACATTCCAGTGATTGCACCCTATCACAGTTTCCTTTGAAGATACTTTTACAAGAATTAGTAGGTTTCAATATTATCACAACTATTTAAGATTGTGTTTAAAAGCCTCAAGGTCAGGTCTGAACTTTTTCTCCCATGTAGGAATGTAAGACCTCAATCACACCACAGTGAGAGAATGCACTTTTTTTTCCCTACTTAAAAATCCATAATGCCATTAAAAATGAATACATTGTTGTTAAATAAATGTATGAAGCTCCGATTAAAACTGTTTGTATTTCCTGCCCTCTGTCAATTATTAATATTGCCTATAATAGAGAGATTAATATCTACACAGTGGGGGATAAACATCCAGAAAACAATATAAGCTTTCTCTTTGGAAAGAGAATTATTTGCTCAGGTTTCACACCCAACAGGAAGCAATTCTGAAGTAAGGAGCCTGCTTTTGCACCAGTCAGCACATGACTGAGCGGAACGAGTTGCTGCTCAAAGTCTGGTTACAGAGAACTGGCAAGGGCATGGCCCATCGGTGGATAAAACCCATGTGTTTGCATCCACAAAGTCAATACAGGAGGAGAAATGTATTTCTGAGGACAAGAACCGGAGTCAGAAGCTAAGCAATTAACATTGCTTTCATGCCTCTCTGTAATTAACGCAGATCAAAGAGGACCTGAAACCATCGATTTCACCAGAAACAGGAGACAGCAGAGTAAGCACCAGCACTAGCAGCTCCACAGCAGGAACAAAAGCACCTTTTGCAGCCACAGGCACGAGGCTGTAACACTAACACAAAGCACCCAGAAAAAAACTTTGAAATGAAAGAACAGAATTTTAACACACTGAGGTCTGTCAACATACGGACAGTGTATTAGAAAAGCTGTTGTTTTACAAAACTAGCAAGTAGGGTTTATGCTAATACAACTTGTATTTATTATTCAAGGATGTGAGGAGGGAATTATATAGCAGGAAAAATTCCCACCAGGAGATAAAGGACAATAAAACAGAAACTGCTTTTGCCTGTATCTGTTGTTCTTCTCTTGATACCATTTCCTGGTGTCTCTTTATCTTTCTTTTTTGATCTGAAAGGTGAAATTCTCATCTGCTCCGTGATATTTTTCCACTGACTCCACAGAATCATAAAACACTGGATTGGAAGGGACCAAAGATACAATCCACCCCTTGTTCTGAGGAAGGATCAAACATATTTTACAATTTGTGCTAATTACGGGAAACTTTGGATTGGCAAGTAACTTCTGGGCTGAACATTGATTCCATCCTTTTACGTATGGCAGGTCCAATATGTCCTTTTTTGTCTAAATACAAAGAATCATAATGGATGTCAGTCCTTATTGGGATCATTCCAAGGATCGCTATTAGGGTCTACTATTATGGAGCTGCATTACCTGTTGTATACTTCGTGTTGGATCAAGCAGTGGGCTTTGTTGGCTTATACTGTTTCCTGAAGTGATCTTCACTGGCTGTACACACCAGGAGACTAATAATGGGGTTTATATTTAGCAAATAATATGTTGTTTGGCACATCCATGAACTTCCATGTACAATAAATAAACATCATAGCAGTAAATGATAAATCAGTCAGATTAATCCCGTGCTTTGCTCGAGCATCTTGCCACAAATAAACAAGATAAGAAATAAAAAGATCTTTAAAGCCTTTAAAATAATTCCCATTCATTGCGCTTTATAATGGACTGTGATCATTTCCAAAGTGAATCTTTTATATTTAGATGCCAATAGCGGTTTCCTTTTGATCAGTCTGCCTACAAATGAATTCGGACCCACTGAGAGGCTTTAGTGGTAAAGCTCCTGAAATTTCCGTTAAATGCTGCTATTGAATGTTTGCATGCATCTGATCAAAAATTACCATGAAATATTTCTGATAAGTGTTTATTAAAAGCTGGAACATGGTACATTGCTAAATGTACTAGCTTAAAGCAGTTTAAGCAGAATATGGCTTCTTGTCACAGTGATGTATTCAAGCAGCTATTCCAGATGAAGAGACCTGTATAATCAGAGAGCTTCAGAATCAGAGAACAACCGGTTGTGTCACATAACCTCTGCGCTCCTGACCGCTGCCTGGGCTAAAGACAAATGTACAGCATTCAGTGTGCGCCTGCCCGTGCCAATGGCTGGCACGTTAACTATCAAGTGCTCAGCCACTATTTTTCCCATTAAACTGCATTTCTCTTTTACTAAGAACAATGTCTCCTACTTCTATGAAAAGCTTGAAAGAGTGAAAGTGCAGCTGGTTCATTCTTGTCTCTCGTGAATGCTAGCAAAAGTGGCAATTTTAAGGCTGCAGTAAAGAGTCACTTTAACCTGGCTTAAATCCAGACAGCTGAGAAGAGATCTTCTGGCACTGCCCTGGCTCTTCTTTCCAGCTGCGTCAAGGTTCTAGCTCTAGTGTTCATAGAGCTGCATGGTGGGGCTCATCTCATCAAGGCAGATAATATTATTCTTTTTTTTTCTTTTTTTTTTTTCTGGCCAAGTTAGCTTCTAGCTGCATCACTTACCTAGTATGTCTAGCAATGCAAGTGTATGAAAGCTTATGCTGCTCAAGGGAGGTGGCAAGAATGAGCCACCTGAGGCAGAGAAGAAGGTGGGCCCGTTACTCTTGGAGGCAGCACTGATGTGTCTGGGATGAGAGAGCCTGTATAACCGCAGCTTAATGTTAAAAGACAAAATACCATGATGAATGTAGCATTCTCAGTGATGTACTTCCTAATTTAAGGAGGCAATCGACTACCTCAAAATAAAATATCTACCTTTTGGGTAAGGGTGTTGTATGATGTGATCATCTGCAGTAAGAGAAGACTAAACTCAGTGACACAGGAGTTTCCTTTCAGTTTTACAATCTTATCATTGCCTATTGATAATACACCATGACTGACTTCAGGATCGGTGCTTCATTCTAGTAACGACTGTACGGTCACACAAAGACCAAACACAATTGCAACCCACTAAACAAAAGAGGGGTAGGGACTGAGCTGAAGCTCTGGGCCACTGCTTGTCCCCATAACTGCTACAGTTAACAGTCCTCCCAGCTCTGTTTTTGCCAGCTCCAACCAGCTTTCTCCAAAATAAACCTACTCTAGAAGTCCTAAGTATCACGGATGCAACCACTCAACACCATTTAGGCTGAGGGCCAGGGATTTGGCAGACACACAGCCAGAAAACTCCTGCCTGAAGAAACTATGGTCTGGGGTCCCCTTTACCTGAAAGCCATGCCAGTAGGTGCATGGAGCCTCTCTGAAGTCCTGGGAGCCCTATGGGGGTACCATGAGATGTAGGGTTTGTACCAAAACTGGGAACTAGGAACTCAGGGCAGGCTGGGAAATGAATGGCCTATAAGTCTTTGGGGATCAACAGGGTTGTTCACAGGGAATATTTGAAGGAAAAAGGAATTATGTAGTATGGGAGAGAAAGGAAGGGGGAAAAGTGCCAAGAAGCAAAGAATGAAGAGACAGGAAGACAAGGTGTAAGATACAGGAATGAAAAAAGAAAAGGCTTAGGGAGAATAAAAAGAAGGCTTTGGGCCAAAATGTTTGTCAAGCACTCTGAGGAGAAGCAAGACTTGACAGTAGTTTGTAAGAGCATAATGCAGCAATGTGGCAGGGTGGATCTGAGAGCAGCAATGAGATCCCAAAGTGGGAGAGCATCTGTCAGAGTCAGTCTCTGTCCAATTTCACACTCCAGAGAGAGTGGGGAAGCTCAGGCCACCTTATTTTCTACCCAACGAAGTCAGGCTGACACCCTAGGGCATGAAACTTTCCATGTTGTAGGCATTTATTCCTTGAGCTTGTCACCCCATAATGAACAAGGACCACAGCTAGACATCTGCTTATTCGAGGGCGTGCCGGGATCCTGACAGCCTGTTAAGCAAGCGGCAAAGCTAGGGAGGAGTGGAAAAGGTGTGGAAAGAAATGTGAGAGATCTCACAGATAATGTGGAGCGGAGGCAGCGATGTAATTATAACCCTAGTTTTATTTTCACTTGATGGCAAGGGAAGGTGAGGAGAAGCTTTTAAATGAAACATGAAATTCCCTTATTAAAGTCTGATTTAGACTTCAGCAGTCTTGCTGCTTTGTATACGTTCCAGTGCTCCCACACCGTGGGTAGCCAAACAATAGAAGTTTAATAAAATAAAATAAATTTAAATGGCAATTTCCTGAACAATGAGGGCTTGTTTTCTGAGCAAACAGTCCTTTTGGTGTTGTTATCAAAGATGACAGAGCTAGCCATGTTGTAAATATGAGGAGGAGAGATACGGTCTCATTTATAGACTTAAAAGTCCTGTTATGCGTCTTTGTTTCCTGAGCAAACAAATCTCTTGTGGGGACTGCATGGAAAAATCTCAATATCCAGATGTGTGTGGGTTGCCCTCATTGGAATCGACTGCATTGCCTCCTGTTTGCCAAAAGCATCATTGTCCAGCATGGTCTGCTGCGATCCCGCCAAGATCCCAGTATCCATCGTTGCGGTCTGATCTAAGCAGCTTCCACTCATGTCAAAGTGGAGCACAGTCAGCAGTCCCTGCCACGTCTTGAGGTGACCTTAGGTGGCAAATCTGCTGCCTTTCTGGCCTGTGAGTCTGGGAGTCGCAGGGTTTGTTTGGGTCCAGAGACAGCAGCAAGTAATCCCTTTCAATCATTCACAGTAATCTCTCTTACGCATCATGAAGGACATCCCAAGCAGAGCATTTATATTAAATAGGGCATATGGCAGGTGGCATTACATTTTAGAAAAACTAGAAAATAACTGAACAACCCTCAGGAACGTTATTAATAACCCTTTCAGACAAGGAAGTGTGGGTTTCTCTATCTCATCAGCCTGCCACTGCAGCCATGGTTTGCCATAATAGGATTCAAAGCTCTTCCTGAGATTGTATCTGCCCTCAAGGGTAAATAAAGTCAGAGCTGGAACTTTCTGACACAACTTTGTCACGGGCTTATTAATATTGGCAGGCAGTGACCGGAGAATGGGCGACACCAGCAGCATAGCAATTTTAAGGAAACATTTCCTATAATGAAAGTAGCAGCAGCGGCGGCCAACAATTGCACAAATGCTGTTGGGAGGCCTTTCCTCACTTACTTTTCTATGGAGCCCACTTTTCTCGATAATGCGCAGTGGGAGACTGCTTTGTTGTTGCTCAGTTCAATGGAAATTGCAAAGTTGCCACATAATTCGATATTATATGCATTTAGGGCCTGATCCAAAGCCAACTGACATCAATGGCACGACTGCTACTATAACTAGCAAGGACTGTGGTTTGGGGGTCTCCTGGAGAGATGTTCCCAAGCATAAAGCCTTACAGAAGATTATCAACTAATTAACAGCAGCACTGGAAGGATGCTGTCTGGAAGGCAACATTAAGCTTTCAAAATTACTCACTTTAAAAACCAGGGTTTGGTTCAGGTTTGCAAGTCGGCCTCTACCTAAGGAGTGTTATGAGCATTCTTTAATACTTATAATCCCTTCCAACTCACACACATTTCTAAGGATGCTATTCTGGTCTCTCCTTAGGGAGATTTTTGGGCCGTCTCCCAAAACTGCAACGTAGTAAGCACACTGCTTTGAAAAAACTCTCAGAGGTCATGGGTTTATGCTCAGGTATTTTTAAATGCTTTGTTATTCAGTGCTGCAGTAAAAAAGGCCTAATAGTTGCCAAACTGAGAACATAGCTCAGGGTTTATAATGGTTACCTAGGGTGTGGATTAAAGAACAAGCTACTGTAGGTCCCAAGCCACCTCTCCCGTTGTAGCTGGCTCTGCATATGCTCTTCTCTCTATGGGAATGCCCTGAGGTGCATCAGAGTATCTTGGTCCTCAGGGAACAAAACAAAGTACCTCAATGTCACAGTCAGGTACAGAAGTAATCACAAGTCTGCCAGCACAAGTCTGGGACTGGCACCAGCTTTTCTTTCTGACTGACCAGCCATGGAGATGAGAAGGCAGGAGGGTAGTGTTGCAAAAGTGGCTCTGCCAGTGCCCCCAGCTTCTGCTCAGAAGAGCTTGATCTTTCAAAGGTAGCGGCCCTTTCAGATATGCAGTTCTCTTCACAACTGCGTAAGAAGATGTATGCTGTGAGAGGCAAAAGCTAATTCAGCTCTTTGGAGCATGATCCAAAAGCTCATCAAAGCTCTTTCAATAGCAGGTACTCTTTGCTTCTTAGTTAAGGAAGAAGCAAGTCCCTTCATCCAGTGGGATTAGACCACAATGTCTTCCACCCACTCCACTGGAACAAAAAGACCCTTTTCAGAGCAAATGCTTTGAAAATCAGGAAAGTAAAGAATTCAGTATGCTGAGATACAGCAGACTTTGTACAAGTACCCTGATAAGAAAATGATTTAATATAGATATGCAGTTGCATCCTTTGAATTCCCATACACTCCAAAGGCAACTCATGTCCCACAGAAGGCCACCTTGAAGCCTAAATGCACTAAAGACCTTGAATGGTTCTTACCTGATGTCTATTTGGGTCTTGGCCATGCGTTTAGAATTAAATTCTAAGTGTGTGCTTGGGACTTTGAGGATACACAGGTTTTGTGCTGGCTTGAATGCTGAATTACTCCCAGTGAGGAACCCTTTTTCAATGTCTAAATACCAACATTTAGTGTGGTTGCTTTTGAAAGAAACCAAAGATCTCCTGGAATATTTCTTTACTAATGCAGACATCATCACTGCATAATGGGCTCATTAAAAGGGTTTCATTTTCTGACCTTTGTCACAAAACCCTCTGTGCAATGTGGTTCACAAAGGGTTGTGCAGGGACTTCAAAGGAGATTGAACCAGTCACGTAGCACTGGTCTTCCTTGAAAAGTGCAACTCAGACTCTAACAAGTTCTCTACAAGCTCCAGCATTTCATTCTGCCACCATACCCACAAGATTTGGGGGCCACAAAGACACAGGCCTTTCCCAGAAAACTTTGCAGGGAAGTTTGCAAAGATACCGATGGCGGAGCTGCAGAGACACGAGATCTGCTGCCT
>NW_008824368.1:1050668-1053697 GCF_000699105.1 Pygoscelis adeliae
AATCCTTTTTTGAAGAGACCAGGAGGTTTCTGGTTCCCCAGAGATACAGAGGAAGGACCTATATGCTCTGCACTCAATGACCTAATGTAATTCGGGGACAAAGCAGCTATTAATCCCTTTTATTGATAAACAGTAGCTTTATTAATAGAAAAACTGCCAGCAGTGTCAATTATTCATATACATACATATGCATATTCTATACTAAGAATGGAAAACAGACTTCCCCCTTCTATCAGCACTCTAACTGGTAGAACAACTTCTGAAATGCGGGCATAGATTTTAACAGCTTTAAAATATTGTTTTACATCACTCTCATTCCCTGATTTATCTCTGCCAGGCAGCAAGGCAGGCTCAGAGCCATCTGAATGCTGTGATTAACTAGCTTGCTGATTATCTGTGTATTAACATCAGATCTGTGATATTTTCCTGTTGCCATGCTACATACAGAAGCAGAGAAAAAAATGAGTTGATCATAGGTTATTAAGGGCAAAATTCAATAATAGATGGATTGCATATCTGATGGCAAGAGCAAGCTCTTTCCCCACACCTCCCTTGCACATAAATTGCAGCAGTTGGTGTGATTCAGCAGTTTAAACCTTTTTCCTCCTCCAGCTGTGAGAAGTTACCATGCTCCAGAGCTCTGCCCCAGACTCCTTCACTACCTGGCAGGGTAAGTGGGTTGGAGGGGGCGGCAGGGATGCATCTGGATCCCGGCCAGCAGCCGTCCTGCCCCAGCAAGCCCTCTGCACCCCAGGCCCTTTTTCCTCCTGTGCCATGCTGAGGAACCAATACTGCCAATGAATGCTACAGGGATGTTAAGAGAACAGGTTCCCTTGGTGTCATCACACCATACGGCTGCTTGTGATATTGGAGGGCTGGATTTGATGATCTAGGTCCCCTTTTGTTCTCATATAAGAGCGGAATGGCGTTTAGATATGGAAGAGGTTCAAGAGCAAAGCCTTCTCCTCCATGAATGTTGAGTCCTGTCACTGACTGAGAAGCCCATCTCGTCCGGTTAAACCCTTGGTTTCAAAATACATAAATAAATCTAAGAAGTTCCACAATGCAGAGGTTCCTGAGGAACTAATTACAAGCTCTTCTTTGCTCACGGTAGGTATTTTTCCATTAAAGTCGCACCAAGTTTTCCCTGTGTTAACTTACATGCCCCAAAAGCCCAAATTCTGTGGAGGCTTAATTACAGTTTCACGCTGCCAAATCCCTTTAGTACATTTTCTTGTAAGTTGCACTTAACATATGTTATCAGCAAACTTAAGGCCCTGCAGCAGCAGCAGCAACAACAACAACAACAACAACAACAACAACAAGGACCCTGAACAGCTATTCTGCACATCTAGGAGCCCCCAGGAAAGGAATACAAAGCATTTCCAGCCAGCTTTCATACCATCCAAGTGATGTAATTTATTTACAAGCCACCTTACATTCCTCTGTGCGTGCCGAAAATACCAGACTGCAGAGAGGACGTATCAGCCCAGCAACGCGCTTCATGCAAGGACTCTACCTCACCAGCACGAGGCTACACATCCCTTGGCTTTACATCTGCCATGTTACGAGCCATGTGACTCATAAATGTTTCTCACCTTCGGATAAAACAAAGCACAAAGCTACAGCATGCTGAGACAGAGTTTTTCTACAGGTGACCCTGCCTTCTCAGCACAGAGAGAGCAGCTCAGGTCCTCTTTCACAGACTGAAGCATCCATAAAGCCCCTACAGCCACTGGGACCAGAGATCTCATCAAAGCTGACACATTAGGTCCCTGTGTGCCCTTAGCAAAGTCATCTGACCTCCTTAAAGCTTCGTAAACCAGGCCACAAAATGAGCTGAAAGAAAGACCTTTATAAAAAATAGACATGATTCTAAATTAATCCAAACAAGCTTTCTTGCACAACTAATAATTTCCACACAAGGCACAGAATAACATAGCTGGGAGGAGAAACACCTACACGAAACAGAGATACCCTTTTTGAGCTATCCACCCCTTCAGAAGAGATCTGAAAGATCATAATGGTGCTAGACCACCCTTCATTTTTGTTATCAAGTTGAAGAGGAGAAAAACTTGATGATTACACAGATAATCAACTGAAAAGTTCCTTTGTAGCAGCTGAAGGTGGATCCTGACCAGCTGGAGCACCAGTCTTATCCCATGTGACCATACTGACATCCTAATACAATTTTTGACTAATGCTGTTAACATGAATACCTGTCTTAAGTTTTATACAGCATCCATCATGGGGATATCAAAGCAGTATAGCTCAAGGGGAGTGAGTAATTCTGAAGTCTCAACGTGCAGGAAGAAGTAAGTTTCCTTCCTAGAAAGTTAATTTCAGAAATCCTACAGTGAGGTTAACAGGATTAGTTCTCCAGTTGCCACTGACTTTGCAAGAATAATACCAGATGAAGACTAGAGGGAGAGAAGGAGGGGTGAAAGGGAACTGTGACTCTTCAATGCTACTGCTTAAGATGTGACTTGCTGACAGGGAGAAAAATATATCAAAGCGCAGAGGAGATACGTCAAAATATCAAGCTGAATAAATCTCAAGGGATGACAGAGGATCCATTGCTTAGAACTCATCTAGAAGGACTTCTCATCCTGCTTGCGTTAAGCAGTCTTTTTTCTTCTTTTTTTTTGGCACAGTTGAGTCCTATTCCAACAAAGTGTGAACAGGTTTTTTCAAGACCCATCAGAAATTATTCCATACAGACCAGGAGCTGGGACCTGAAGCTAACAGTTGGTTCAGATAAAATATCCATGAAAATAAGGTTAGGGAGTTGCATATCCAGTAGGGATGGGAGGTGGCTGATTGCCTACCCTTGGAGGTGCACTACATTATCCATGGTAAATGCTACTTCGAAGGCAGATGAACTTCAGCAGTCCAGAAGTAGTTGCTTTAAAAATATGAATATGTCACGTTGTTTCATTTCCTGTGAGGGCTGATCCCCTCACGTGAATTCCCCGCCCTAGGCTAGCATGAGGCACCAGTCTCATGAAAACCTGCTTCGGAGACCAAGG
>NW_008824368.1:1053759-1071708 GCF_000699105.1 Pygoscelis adeliae
GGAACTGCCTTTGCCAAAGAAGCACGCAGATAATCGCTAGCTGGGAAATTTCCACTGGACCGAGTGACACTTCCAACAGCCTGAATCAGCTCAATTTCTCCACGCAAAGTTACAGTTCAACCTGCCCATTAGCAATCAGCAGAAATCAATACTCTGCATTGGCAACTGACATTCTCTATCTAAAGGACAAACCGTCATCGCCGTGGTGGCTCAGTGGCATCTGAGGTGACAGCAACAAAGAAGCTGAAGGCATAAAGAAAAACTCGTTCGTCTACAATTAATTGCTGCCAAAAAGTTTCTTCTTAAATAAAGGCAGGGGAGCGCTGGGCCCAGGCTTGCTGCAGAAGGGCATTTGCTATATGCCCCCCATCCCACTTACCGTCATGCACAGGTAAGCATCTGTGCGAAAGGCGTCTTGCCGTCAGGAGGAAGCAATACAGAAAAAGCCAGCAGGGAAGAGTAATTTCTGGTACTGTGGTTTATCAAAGGGGCTGGTTAACACCCCAACAGCCTCACTTAGTTCCTGGGGGGGCAGCAAACCCCACATTGCACAGTTTCCTAAAGCCCCTATCTGTACATCACTCTGGGGGCTTCTGCATATTCTGTATCTGTGTGGTCCTTCATCTTCTAAATTTCTCTACCGGAGAACAGCTGCGGAGGATAGTTTGTCACCGCCACCTTAGGCTTCCGGCAGTCAGAGTCCAGGTGAAAATTCAGAGATACAGCAGAGCATTCAGATATACACTCAAAGACCCAGAGTGAGCCACCTGGTGCAATTAATAAAAAATGATGGAACAAGCATAGACCATTTGGTTCATCAAAGTTCACTTAGCTTTTCTATTTAACGCTCTATTTCCTCCAAGAAGGCGGCTTATGATTTACCGAATAACACCAGTATCTTTCTACCTTGATGGCTTTTGCTTGGAAAGCCAACTGAATATATGTTTTACTCTGTTTGCACGTACGTAGATACCTAGTTTTGTTGTGAAGTATGCACCACCTCTCCTTCTATTCTCTACCTGTCCCTTTTGGGGGCTACCACCAATTTAGGTAATACAGATTCTTGCTTTTACCACCGTTGCCATCCTCTGGCCCTACACTACCTCCCAACTCAGAAATCCTTTGGCACCGGACTAAAGGAGAGGAATGCGCAGGTGTGTTCCCCGCTTAGCCTCCTCATTACTGCTGAAAGTTGGCATGCAGCGTCCCACCCACTTGGAAGAAGTGACCTGAGGTTATTCCTGAACTTAAATGCCATGGTCTGGAAATAAGAAGGAGAAAGTTGTCACAATTTTCCATTTAAAATTAATTTCCCCAGTTTTCCTTTCCTACTTTCCTCTGTCAAATCCCAAGGAGCTTCTTGACCTGCAACTGCCTATTCATATTAGCAGCATCCCTAAGCCTCCCACAGTGTATCAGGGAAATCCACCTTCTTAAGACCTGCCCTGTTTCCTCCTCCCGGTCCCCTGGAGCAGCCAATAGCTTTGAACAAGGAGCTCTTTGTTCGATCAAGCACTACGCTGGATATTACCAGAACTTTAAAAACGGATGTTTTAAAATTCCCCACAGGCTTTGTAATGGGGTTTCTCCCAAGGCCTCCCAGGGTCCTTTTCCCCTTGGCCTAATGGACACAAGTTTCTGCAGCTCTCCCCAGAAGAAGAACTAAATTCAGTTTTCCTCACACCTTCAGAAGACTGGCTGCAATGGCTGAAAATTAGGAAATCCGAGGAAATCGAAGCAGGCACCACATCCTGCTTCTCCGCTCCCTGACCATAACCCCTCATCTGATGAAAACAATGCTCCCACACCGAAGAGCCCACTGCTGTGGTCACGTATCTTAGCAGTTTCTCACGTTTTGATTTATTTCCTGGAAATTGATTTCTCAAATGTTCAGTCCTTTTAGTAAACCAGGCAACTGCTATTCCAAAGGCTTGCTTTGTGAGCTGTTCTCATTAGCTTCATTTATTTCATGTTTTTACCTACCACTTTCTTTATATTTTCACATTAAATTCCATTTGCTGTGCAGTGACCCAGTTTCACAGTACATCTGACATCTCTTTTATATCTTTTTGCTGCCTGCTCTGCACTTACAGGTAAGAGCAAACATAAGAAGTCTGCAGCTGGTTTCTTTGTGCAGGTCATTTAGACAGATTAGAAACACTGAAGGAAGCACTCACTCCTCTTCTGGCTTCAATCAATACTTCCTCTGAGTTTGACACAAGTCCTCTCTATTTTTAAGCAATCCTTTGCTATGTGATACGCTGACTGCCTGATTCGTTCAGGTTGAACAGCAAACCTGGCAAGTGGCACTTCAGTAGGTTGCTGCAGAACCCAAATAGCATGTCATGCCAAGTCCCATCATTACCCAGCCTTCTTTTTTATGTATGTGTATATGTGCTTGTTATGACAGAGGCACTAGAAGGGAGAATAAAGCTAACAGAAGGGAGAGGATGTGTCAACCTTAACCGCGCTTTCCCTGACTGTAACAATTGAGCAGCTTCCAGCAAAAATATTAAGTTGTGTTCATTGTGTGCAGGCTTCAGTGCCTTACTGTCTCCACACATTTGCTAAAGTCACCCCAGTAAGTGGACGCATCTGCATATTTATTCATTTCACCAGAAATGTTCAGGAGTCTCAAGCATTACTGATGACCCTGAGGATTCAAAAGCCACCTATCGAGCCCTCCCTCATTTCCCTTCCACTGCCTGGGGAGAGGTAGGAGCCTTGGAGGCAGCGGCGGCAGCACACGACCCAGTGATCCCCCTCGAATCAGCCCTGTGGCAGGGGAAGATCAGAGGTTCAGCCATCTCAGGGCAAAGCTGCAGCTGGTCCAAAGCGACCGATGCATAAAACAGAAGGAGACACATGCAAGCACCTTGATTGTGACGAGTCTGGTAACCTCTCCGCTCTGCTTCCCTCGACGTGCGAGTCCCAGCTTGGAGGTCACTGTGCTCACCCACCACGTGGCTACAGTTTTGTCCCCCCCACCGTGGCTGCCCCAGCCAGACAGGCTGCCCACCACAGCTGCCACGCTGCCGCCCCAAGCCTCCTCCACGTTTAGCTCTGCACCCTGGCACGGGCAGCACACTTGTAGAAGACCCAGGGGACCAGTTGCCTTGGGTGTCCCTCCTCTTCCTCCCTCTTGCTTTCTCTCAGAGCAAAGCCCTGTTCATAAGAGTGCTTTAAATTCTCCCCCACCTCCATACGTTTCCAAAACCCGCCGTGAGTCATCCCTCTCGTCAGGTCCCTTTTGATCTGCCGTGTTTCTGCAGCAACTCCCCCTGCGTTTTGTGGATCAGCATTCCCCAGGACGGGGATCCTACAGCCAGGATAACACCACACCACAGCAGAAGACAGCTCCACCCTTCCGAGCATTTCTTCCAGGGCCTACCTCTCCCTGCTTTCAAGATCTCTCATCTCCTAAAAACCCCGAGGCTTTTTTCAGTCATAGCTCTATACTCTCCCCACTTTTAATGTAAGTGTGAGTCAAATTCTGCTCTTTGCACTCCCATCTCTAGACCCAGAGTCACGGAAGAGATCAACAAAGTTACGCCGGATTTACACTGGGATAATGAGGGAAAAAAATTGGCCCTTTGTCTCTGTATTTTAACTTCTTTCCGTCATATTTTTTATTTGCGGCAGTGTTATTGGTAGATTTACTTTGATGTGCCTGTTTGAAATTCATTAATCTACAGCACGCTCTAGGAAAGCTCTTTATATTTGTTCTCTACTTAGAATATAAAATTACTTTGCTTTACAAAGTATGCTATAATATTCTAAATTTATGACATTATAATTATCTGAGGAATCTCCAGCTATTCATGCATATTCCCCCTTTGTTTCAGGCTCTTCAAAGTTAGTACAGCTAATTCTACATTTTCTTCTCTTGGCATCAATTGCACATTATACTAAACGCTATCAAATTACAGATCCTCACTGTTTTTCCTGGAAACTTGCTGGTTGGCAGGGTAAGATTAGATCTGGATATTATATGCAAGGTTTTTTTAACAGCTTAGGCTTAAGATGCAGAAAGTATGGGAACCTTCATGTGATGGCATCCTTAAAAGCATTAAAAAAATTACATTAAGCTAAATGATGTCACTTCTAATCAGAATTTTTATCCCTTTCTTTCCTGATTAGTGCAGCCTGTGCAGATTTACTAAACATCTCTGCTAGCTCCAACGTCTTCACCTCATGGCATCCTGAGTCAGCATTTCTGGCTGCAAGCACTACCGTCAAGTGAAATTCATAATGTAAATTAGCATTCAGCACTGGGACCGAGGAGGTCATTAGCAAATGTTTCCAAATGACCTGTGGCAATCCCACCTCCCCACCAGGCCTGCTGTAGGAAAAATGTTAGTTATTCCCGGAGGGAAGGGGGAAGAGCTTCCTGGTGTTCGGCTGGACAGCTGGGCAGAAGCAACGGCAGCAGCTACGCTGTGCTGTGCTGTGCAGGGTGGTGCCCAGGCCGCCACGTCCCGCTGAGGGCTATGCGTGCATCTCTCCATGTCTAGTGCTCCCTGCCACAGCAAACAAGGCAGTCCTGGCGGCAGGGAGCTGCTCCCGTGGAGGCCATCTCTCACCCCTCCATCCTTCAGAAGAGCAGGGGCTGATGCCTCCCACCCATTCCCCATCAGGAAAAAGCCGGATGACCTCGTGTGCCTGCTGTTCTGTTCCTAATTCAGTAACACAATATGCTTAATAAAACTTACATTGTAGTAATTCAGCTATACAAGTGTGACCTAGCACATTTGTTAATTATTGGACTTCTGAGAATTTTCTCACTAATTTCACACATGCATGCCTGAATTTGCCCACGTCAAAGCTCTTATTTGTAACCTAACCGATAAAAGCAATAAAAACCTGTCTACAAATTTGCAGCCTACAAATTTATTCTCTCAAAGTTTCCTATGTAAAGTTCATGCAGTTGCTTTCATGGTTTTGCTTCCTTTGGAAGGAAATATAATTTTTTATATAAAACTATATACAAATATAATTATATATTTTTTTAAAAATACCTTTTTAAATATTTAATGTCAGCAGTGAGCTCATTAGCTATTATTTGCTTTGCTGGGAAATGCCAGGTGAAGAGCAGACTGTTATTTTTCGTCAAGCCAGGACAGAAAGCGAAGGTTCATCTAGCCCAGGACTCCGTCAGATGGGCCAAAGAAGGATGTTGACAGACTAGTATGACCTAAGAGCAAACACATAGAAATATTTGGGCAGAAAATATCTCCTTTTCCTGCAACGAGAGCTTGCAGCTCGGGAATTTCCTGAGTCAGAGAGAGTGTTAACGTGAAGGTTTATGACTACGTTTTGCAGCATCTCCTTTCCCCCACCTCTCGCCCAGGCGGTTGTGGCCTCCAGGCACCTCCACACTGCTGGTAGCTGCCCCGAGGAGCAGGTGCCAGGTAAGATCAGACCCTACCTGGGGGAGCAGGCAAGAGGGAAGATAAATGGGATTTCTCTGGGGACAAACTAAGGCAGATCAGGGCTCCCTGCGACACGTCTGCACCCCGCTGAGCTGCTGACAGCTCGGCCCCATGCAGTGGTGTCCAGTGCTGGGGGAGATCCTCCTGGGGTGATCTAAAATAAAAACACTCTCTGTCTGCCAGCGGCTGTTTCTCCACAGTGCCCCCACCGAAGCACCAGCCTAGGAGCAGCGAGTTCCCAAAGGCAGCAGCAGCAGCGGTGGTGAGGAGAGATGGCTGCCGGCTCGCCTCCTGCGCCAAGCATCTGCACACCCTACTGCTGCCATCGTCGTGGGAGCCGCTCTCGCCAGGGCTTCTCGTTCGCAAGGGTGGGGATGAATGTAGATTTAATTTCAGAGGCTTCACCCATGGCCCTCGTTTGAAGCCCCATGCCAGCCGCGGGGGTGGAAGCTGTGCAGGAGACAGGCAGTAATTAAGGCTGGATTTTGAAGCAGAGGGATTCCTCCTCCTCCTCTCACCCTCCCCTCCAGCCTAAGCCCTGGGACCATGTTCCCAGAGCAGAGATAAAAGGGCAGGTTCCCTTCCCTGAGTTTATTAAACAAAGCACAAAGGTGGTAAGACAGGACTGGTGGCATTGCTGAGCTGCCAGGTCCCACGGGCTGGCTTCAGGACTCCCGCACATGCTGTCCACCTGTGCTCCTCCATGAGCAGGACCGCGTCTCCCACGTGTATGTAGAATGGACCTAGAGCCTCTCTCCCACGCAAGAGACATCAGAAGGACTTGCCACCCAGCTACCCACGGGGCAGGCGAGAGGCTGCATACCCTCATGCATTACCTGCTACCTTACAGTCAGGACACGGACCCAGGAGAGTCCTAATTAAACGGATAAATTGTATGGAATGATGCAAAATGCGTCTGTGGCTTTGAAGGACTATGACAATTTCAGGCAGATGGCAAGATAGGAATTACCACTTCTTGCAGCACCCAGCCAGAACAGATGCAATACATAATGAGGGTCAGACAGCAATGCACAGCGTAATTCCCTTTGCTCTCCCAGCAAACACAGAAATGCTAAGTCACTGTGTCACTACAGATTTTGTTGCTGGAAACACGACGAGTGTCAATTGTCAAGGTAAATTAGTAATGCTGCATAAGCAGAAGCTGGAGGTAGAAAGGGAGCTGTGAAAGAGGCAGCTCTAGTGACACAACGTTTCTTAAAGCAGGTTCTCTAAACTTTTTCTTCTCCCATATGCATATTGCTGTTTGTGAGGGGTCCACAAAGTCCGTAACTCCCTCTGAAACAGTTGTTTGTTTTGAATTGCTGATAGGAAATATATTAAGTTAATTAAAAACTGTTACAAGGGCAGTGATTCATGAGGCATCCAACTACAGAAGAATAATACACCTACCTGTCTTGTTGGTCCATTTCTTTGTGAATTGCAGTATTTTAAATCATGAAATAGTAAAACATCAGAGCAAAGCAATGGAAAGTTACTCTGTGCTTAACTGTCCAATAATTATATTCAGGAAGAAAAAAGTGTAGGCATAATTTGTCAGCAGGTATAAAAATAGGTCTTCTTGAGACATTATCTGAACCTGGGAAAAATGTTTAATTGGCTGCCTGGGGCCCTCCAGTATTTTCGTTTTTCTGAACGAATTATAGTATATTCATTATACAATAGGTGGCTACAAGTATGGAAGCGTTTGCGCATTCATTCAGTGGTTCATTTATAATTTGAAAAACAAGGCCAACCAGGTGTAATGAGGAATCCCTGTTTAGGTGGTTGCGTTTCTTCTTTGTTCTGCTTTTTCGCTGGCAGTATTGGAAACCCAAATTTGCATGAGTTAAAATCTTGCTCGGGAAAGCTAACTCACACTTTGGGGTTCTGCTGCCATGCCAAATAATTCAAGCTGCTTAAATGGATTTGCAAGGTGGATGCTCAAATGCAGATTAAAATGTGAATCCACTTCCCAGAAAATCACCTAATTTATAAACGAGGAATCTTCAGACCTTGAGGTAGCCAAAATGACTTGGCTTTTAAAGATTACTTACAAAATGCTCTGGCTACCAATCTGCTGGAGACTGGCTGTGTGACTCTTAAAACCCCAGAACAAAAGATCAAAGACTGCCTCAGTCAAGCAAAATATTCCACTGCTGGGTAAATAACTTCTGCTCTGCAAATAGCATTTTCCCAAATGCCATATCACGATTCAGGTCTTCTGACAGGTGCAAACACAGGCTGGAAAAGTGTGAGAAAACATGTCCCATGACCTACCAACTTGTGAGAATGAATTGGTAGCTTAGGCGCACTCAGCACCTTTGGAAACTGGGGTACAGGGGGCAGAATGCTCGTGAGAGTACAAGCATAACCTTAATGCAAGGCGGTGCTAGTTAATGGCAGCACTTTTAAGGCAGGAGCCTTCAAGATGGAGCTTTCAGCTGTCCAGCCACCATCCAAACCTAAAGGGGCAGCTCAGCAGACCTGCCCCCCAGCTGTGCCCCTAAAAACTGCATCTCCATCTTCTCAGCAAGTCCCACATTGCTACATAGGAGGTCGTGTCCCCAGGTGAAGGGGACAGGAAGGAGGGGCAAGGCAAGGAAATGCTTACCCAAGAGAACTCTCTGGTGGGCATGGCCGCTGGCGGGGGCAACCTCGCCCCCTGAGAGAGGCAATGAGTACCCAAAGGTCTCGCTATCTGCAAAGGCTGTCACAGGGACTTTGTACTTTCCTGCATCACCCCACAAGCGTACAGACCTCAGGGGCCAGATTCCCACCACGCTGTCTGCAGTGTGGTCAATTTTTGCTGTGTAAAATGAGTGCTGAGGGCAGCTTAAAATGCGAGTGAGGTTGTAAATAGCCCAGCAAAGCATGAGGGAGACTACAACATCTGGCCACTCATCTTCTTCCATCTCGATCATGTGCCAGATATAATTATGAGGACAGGTAATAAATAGACAGGAGTAATAAGAGAGGAAGGCAAATCTCTTGCAACCTGAACATGAAACCACAGCACCTTCATCCTTCAGACGCCTGGGCAGTCCACTAAAAAAGAGCCACATCCAAGAGGCTTTGAATCTGTCGCTTGTGACACGTGCTATCAGCTTAGCATGGAGCAGCAGCGCTCGACATGGAAAATAATTATTTTCCCAGGGATCACCACCAAATTGTTGTGGAAGAGAACTGGAGAATTTCGACCAAAGAACATTAACTGGAGAGCTAAATCATAAACCCTGAGGTGTTGACACAGTCTTCTTGCAACCCCCGAAAAGCATATTTTGCATTCCAGCTGACTCAAGGCATGTCCTGGGTAGTGGATAAGAGCACTCAGCATGCCGTGGAGAAGCCTGACTTTGAAACAGCAAGCTCCGATACTCACTGGAGAACTAACACACGTCTCCAGAAGAACGAGCACAATGGGGCCTTTCTGCACTGCCCTGCTTTTTGCCTCCTGTCCGCTAGTGCTCACAGCAGTGGTGGAGGAAAAAAAAAAGAGGAAGAAGAAATTAGCGAAATAAATGGCAGTCAGCCCTGCAGCATCAAGATTCTGTATCATCTTCACATCTTACCACAAAACTATGAGATGTGGCTCAAAGAAAAGCCATTTGGCCCACTGCACCTACTGGCTTTTGGCTTAGTCTGTATCCTTAAAGAGAAAAGAGAGCAAGAATACTTCAAAGCAGCATGGCTTACAGTCGGGTGTACAGGAATGGGTTAAAGCATAGTGTAAGATAGTGCAGTGGTTGCACATTTTATAATGATTTTTCATGTTTTTCTGCTGTAATTCGCAATACCTTCCCTAGGGAAATCATTTCATCACCTCTGTGATGGTGGGATGAATGAAGACTGACCCCTGCCTAGGAAGCCAGATTTATTCATGTTAGGTGACTGCATCCATAAAATAAAAACCATGTTTTGCCAGGATTCCTGCATGTCACACTTTCATCCCCTCTTATTACTTACATATTTTTCTCTGTCACTATCTTAGTAAATTAATTTGCATTTTACCTTTTATTTTATTGGAGGTTTTTATATAAATCTAACTCTCTAATTTTCAGGCTGCATCTTCTATATGTCTGTGGATGCCAAAATTTTATCTTTATAATAAGTAACCTTTGGCCATTGCAGGCCAAAAATCTCTTTTCAGTTACTCCTATGGAAATCCAAAATAATCTGCCAATAAGCAAAATGTAGTCCCTAGACTGGGCATGTCTGAAAATGCTTTGGTGTGAAATAGTTTTCTTAGATGCAGTGTAAAAGTAACTACCTTGTCCAGACAGTGAAATTCATTTCTCCTACTCCTAGCCAGCAAAAAGTTTTGCCTAAAAAGCCCTTTGTAAACCCCCCTACATAGGGAGGAAGGTGTGTAGCACCACAGGGCAATTATCTCCTCTCTCCTGTCATGGAGGTACCCATTTCTCCTCGTTGGCTGTCAAGGGAGTCTATACCAGTCAGCTTAAGCAAGATATATATACTTTTATATGTGCAATACATCCCACCAGTAAAGAAACCCTGTGGAGAGTTAGTACAGAGTAGTGAGAGCACTGTAAATTTGTGCCTAAGCCTTATCTTACCTGGGCAGACAAAAGCTTTTATTATATCCTCTGTTCCACCAGTAAGTCTTGCCTATAAATATTAGTCACACAGCATGGAAGAATCAATTTTTATGACGATGACAAACTAAAGCGCAAAATTGAGCATTTATATGCAGGTTGCCTTTGGGCCATGTGATGATTCACAAATTAGTCCTGACCCTCCTGGCTCTAACTTTAAATATTTCACTTCAAATGTTTCTACTGTTTCAAGTACCCCTTAACATAGCTGGAATTTGATCTGCCTACCACTGGGAAATTATTTAACATAGCCTCTGAGTACAGAAAAATAGATGTTTGCAAGAACAGATTCTTATAGTTCCTGTATTCGGGGGAGAAAGATTGGTTTTATTTAGTTTCATGTTGTAGGGCCAGATTTCTTCACTTCTATTCAGACTGAGCAGTCCTTTATTTTCCAAGTAGCTCAGTTAAAATCAAACAAAGCTTGTTTGTCTTTACTCTGGCTTAAACAGAAGCACACTGCATAATCTGAATTACTTTGGTTTCCCATACAGCTGTTGCTTCTAATGGCATAATCTGATTCTTCCCATTGTACTAAACCACTTCACTTAGGCCCGTTTATGTTATACTGGAGTTCAAGATATATCATCTGAAGTGTTATGCTCTTTGCTGGAAACAAGATCTGTCACCCTGAGTTAGTTTTAGGATGTTCTGAGTGGATCTTTGGCAGGTACAAAGCCTCTTTGAAAACAGTAGCAGCTTCTCTGAGTGTCACAGTTTGGCAAGAAATAGGCACATATAGGATATTTGTCTTTCCTTTAGTGGGATGTGATCTCACTTTCTCTTTCCTCCACAAAGCTGGGCAAGTGTGAAGGCATTTTTAACGCACCTTTGGGAAGAAAAGATTATCAAGGAATATTTTGTTTGAATTTTTCACTAAAAAGCTTTGTTTTCAAGTATACAGGCATTTAGGACATGCCTGAAAGATTCTTCCTGCTCGTTCTGGTTAGGTATGATAATTTTCAACCTTTGGTTCATGAGTTCATTCCCTAATTGGGCTACAGCACACGTCAAGCTGTTCACTTTGAATGAAAAGCTTTTCCAGACTGAAAACTCAATTTACCCCTGCTAGTGACATTAAGACAAGCAGTCCCTCAAGGGGTCCCAGTCCTTATCTGATACACTGTGTTCTTCGCAGGCTCTGGCAGAAATTAAGTGGAGTTTCACACACACACATTTGGGACATGTGTACCCTATTGAACAGGACCTTTCATTTGCACATCAAATGAAGCTTTCCAGTAGCTCAGTTGAGCCCCATTCACTTGCTGAATATCACCCCTGTTACAAGAGCCTATGATAATGGCATGCCTATATATCATAAAGACAAAAGATTACTGCATCGTAGGAGGTGGCTATCAACCCATTGCCTATCGTCCTGTGTAATGAGTTCCCTATAACAAAGTGATACTTTTCATATCTTTTTTGACAAATGAGTTATCCCCTAGGAAAGCCTCATTAGATGCCCTTCATAGCCTCCACCACAATGTTGAGATCAATTATTTATGTTAGTAGCACCTAGGAATTTGAGGTAGGGTGCCGTGCAAACCCAGAACATGCGTGCATGCACACTGTGCACATGCTGCTGTATACTGGTGTATGCCTCCTACTATTTTCTTTCTCTCCAGCTATTTAACCTGATCCAGTGCTTCTTTTACCATCACGCTATGAAGATGCATGCCGCTGAGTCTGAACAAGGCTTTGTGAAGACTTTTTCTGGAATCAAATGTAGGCAAGTCCATATGAGGGCAAGATTCCTACTCACAGGAAGCAATTAAGAACATTAATACAAATATCTGAAACTGATCATTCAAATTAAGTTGTTAAACCAAATTAAATATATATGTAGGAGCTGCCCTTTAAACTGGAAATGGCCTTCTTTCCACTTAAAGAATTAGCTGTGAAGGCTATTTACCACCAATACACCAAGGGAACTAAGAGTCCAGAGAACATTACACTTAGAAAGGTTTTAAATGACTAAACAGGGGATTTTCACTCAGAAAAAAAGTCCAGTGGGGAGCTGGACTAATGAAACCTATGCAGTGTTGCTCCAACTCACTTCCTAAGCATATTATCAGAACCATCTAGAAAATGTAATAGAAAACAACAACATTTTCCCGGGGATTTTTGAATAATCTCCCTGCACCGAATTGAGATCGATGTCAGTCTCATGGCATGATGCAAAATGGTTCAAATTACCTTTAAAAGGGGTATTTCCATTCCTTAAAATAGCCTCGCAATTTCAGAATAATTTTTTAGAACCCTATTAGACAGCCTGGGAGAGTGTTAACTTCATCCCCATGGAAAGTTATATACGTCTCCATAAGGAGGCAAGGTCAAATGCTGTGTGGAAACTGAGCTTGGCTCTACATTAATATAGTGAGTATTCCTGACAGTGGTGGGGGTCAATGTCCTTTTTGATAGAAGAACTGATTGCTCTAGGACTAGATAATTTGCATTCACTTGGCCATGGGAAATCTTAGGCTCACTCTCTAGGTGATTTGTCACCTGGAGCTCAGGATGTGCACTATAGATCATGACAGCTCTCGATGGAAGAATTTCTGAGTAATAGAAGGAACACAATAGGTTTCCTAAGCAATCAGGAGAAGACAGAAGTAGTAAAGGATTGAACTGCAGTAGAAGCAACAGAGAAAATGAAATTCTTATTCAAGATGGGCAAGGACTTCGCTAGATCAATGTTATTATATTATATATATAATATATATATTAGGTTATTATATATGCTAGATCAAGCTTTTTGACAACTGTGATGGGAATCAGTAACAATCACATCTCAGAGAATTTCAGTGTTTCTCTTCTGGTTTTACTTACAGTCAGACGCTGTGATACGTTTCTCGGAATAACAGAATGCAGTATTTTCTTGCTAGAGGAGAAGATCATGCATCCACAGCACCATCCTGAAGTTGGGAAAGTACATACAGGATCTATTTCTTCCATGAAATATCCCAGTATAGTTAACACACAGACTCTTCATGGTATGGGAGATGACAAGTACTCCCCAAAATCAAACGATCACGCAGTCTTTTCCATAACCTGTCAAAGCTCCTGAGAAGAGATGTCAGTGTCATGACCCCCAGCTATGGAAAAGGAAGCTGAGATACAGAGCTGTGAAAAGATTTGATCAGGAACATCCAGGAGCTGATTAGAAAAGCACGAAATCCTGATTTCCAGGCAATCTTTTCTCCAACTCTTGGGCTTGTATCCCAAGCACCTGGCAATATAGAGGATAGGGAAAGGGAAGGGAAAGGAAGGCAAGGCAAGGCAAGGCAAGGAAGTCTACAGTAGGTTTTTTAAGATCTCACTTGAGCCGTTGATCTTGTCCTCCTCTGAGCTCACATCTAATTCAGTGAGAGCATCCAAGAGATGCCCAAAGTGCTATTATTAGCTAAATGGGTTAGCTTATGGTGACGGAAATCAGTTGCTCTTCCTCTGTGCAAGAACTAAAGGCCATATTCAGACTGCCTATAACAAACTTCAGATGTCCCTCATCTCAGTTTACCCACCCAGAATCTGGGAGTCCAGGTAGAGCTTGAGTCAGTTGCCTAAACATAAGCATTTGGTGCCATCTGAGATTCCCTAGGGTATCTCAGATGTCTGCACAGGCCTGGCATGTATGACATAAGATCTATGGGAAACCCATGCAGTTCTGGAGTGGCAGCTGTAAGCCAGGTAAGATTCTTTTGGGCATCTCAAATGATGCTAAACACCTGTGTTAAGGCAACTGAATGGAGCTTTTTAGGCTGGAGCTAGGCAGAGTTACCTGCAGATATTGATTCAGCACATTTTAGATGAGAATTTTCCATTGCAGGTAGCCTATTTCTTATCACTGACTACGGAGGACACCTATGCAACCACATGCAAAAGTTCAGTTTTATAGGTGCCTAAAGCTGGGAGGGATGAGGCTGGGCCATAGCCCCCAGTTCTCTGTTGCTTGACCCCTTCTGCACTTCTCAGCTCCTCTGCCAATTGCATGGAAAATCCTGCCATCGGGATTTGGAATAACTTTATATTCACTTTGCAGAAGCATAAATAATTATGCAAGGCAGGGGGGAAATCAGGCCTGTTTTCTCCCCGCCTTAGAGACATATGAGAAAGACACCGTGAAGAGTAAAATAGTTGAGTCAGATTAAATTTACCATGTCTGCAAAATTTTCTATTAAAAGGTTACCTTTGATATAATGCTTCAGCCTGCAGACTTTTGCTTCCCAGCCATTAAATTCTGTTGTAATAAACTTTTACAATATGCATCATTATAGGAAACTTAAATAGGCTTAGCTCTTGAGTGAGACTCACAGAGACAGTAGAATAGAGAGAAGAAATTCAAGGTGTCTGGCTTCTTGAATAAGAAAAGGCTCTTCTTTATTAAATAATGCATATGACGAGAGGGATTTGGAATTCTAAATTTGCAAGGTCAGGGTGGAAGGAGGTCTGTCTGGAGAACCACGAATTCCTGATCTCAGCTCCTGCCTCTGCCTCTGCCTTTGCCATATGGCCTTGTGCAAATCAGAGAACTACCCAACCAGTGAGCCCCTTCATTCCAGCTGCGATTGAGCCCCTGGGGCAAATGGGTTGTTAATACTCACCCCTCTCAAAGAAGAGTCATGGCAATTGCTCTTTTTATTCTTCACAGTATTGTTCTCATATCTGTGAGGAAAGGCTTAGAAAATATAAATGGCTCAGCTTTCTAGCAAAACGGTTGCTGGTGGTTTAAAAGTAAAATTCAGGGTCGCTTTTCTGCTTGTAATGAGCATTGCAATGCAGAATGGGCAGCTGCAGAGAGCCCAAATGGGAGACAGGGAGGATCAGAATCCTTGTTATTACGATGGTTTATGGAGACATTTGGCCCCAGGTATAGTGTCCTTCCTGTTCTGCTGGTAATTCATTTGTTTAAAGTGTAATATAATTGTCCACAGAGATCATGCTACACTCTTTTCTAAAGCTCTAAGCATTTTGGTTATTTAACAGACCTTCTGTCACACATGGGTGAAATGAAAATTCCTTTCCTACAGAAGACTTACAGTACCTTGTACATTTGTTTATAAAGAAGAGGGGATTTATATGCTATTTTGTTCTTTGTGTACTCTTGGAACATCAGGTATCCGCCTTAGGATGGCCAGGGAGCATATATCAGCTAATGTTGCATTTCATGACCCAGTATAAACACAGAGAAAGATAGCTGATCCTCACCATGTATAATGTGGAGTTAGACAGGGGCTGAAATTTGTCCATGCTCTTAAAATAACACATCCTTCATCCTGTCTATACGAGGAATGGAGCGGAGGCACTGCACCACCTCCAAAGTCTTCTGAGAGGCAGAAGGAGGGGAACATTAAGACAGAAAAAATGCCCTGATATACTCCTTTTCCAATTATTATTCTGCTTCCCCCCCTGCCAGCCTACAGAGGGTTGCCTTAAAAAGCAATGCCCTACACTCATCAAGTATTAGATTCCTCAGGATTTTCTCTCTTCCTGTTGCTCAACAGGAGATTTCAGCTGTTCAGGAGTCTGTGGGTTTGCATCTGGCTTGGCTGTTTGGGCCCCTGTGCATCTCTGGGAGACCTGATTCTTTCTCTTGATTAAGTGAGCACAGAGAGATCCCTGGAGTGGGGAGAGGTGAACAGAATATCCTGAAACATTGGCTCGTGATTTGCATTGCAGTGTCATTTGCAATCAACAAGAGACTCCAGTGCCCTCCATTTAAGACGCTGGCTTTCTTCCCACTGGACTCAATAATACACTTAATTCTTACAACACCCTGACACCTTATTTTATTTCTGGCAGTGCTTATTCTAAAGGTCAAAGGCCTCACTGACTTTCTCAACTGGCGACAGTATTTTATTTAATTATTTTTAACTGCAGAAGGCACACCTCTCATCTGTCCTGAGGCATTTTTGCAGACACAGAGGAACTACAGTCCACGGAGCAGCCTCTGTTAATGAGTGCCAACAGGGATTCCCCAAACTAGTCCTTCAGAAAAAGCAATAGTAAATGAACAGACCTGCTGGTCGAGAAACTCAAACTCTGACTCAGACACAGGAGTGACTATCAGAGCAAAGGGTCCCACAAGTTCCCACCCAGGAGGCAAAAATGTATAAATTTTTAGTGTGAGTGATATTTATTGGGTTTGGCCCTGATTAAGGGAAACAAAAACAAGAAGAAATGTTCATTAAGGACTTCACTCTGGCTTTGCAACTTCACTTTAAATTCAAAACACTGCCTGTCAACAGACAAGGAAGGAGACTCATTGAAAGGTGGACTATGCTCTGTCCTTAGATGCATGTGAAGTGCTGCCACTGAAGTCAACA
Source organism: Pygoscelis adeliae (assembly GCF_000699105.1). Taxonomy (NCBI): domain Eukaryota; kingdom Metazoa; phylum Chordata; class Aves; order Sphenisciformes; family Spheniscidae; genus Pygoscelis; species Pygoscelis adeliae. The sequence continues at coordinate 1,070,128 of NW_008824368.1, forward strand.
GAGGCCAGAATCTGGCCTTATAAATCTTGGCAGGTCCTAAACTGACATATAATTCATTGTGAAAGGAAAACTCAATTTTCCCCTTAGCTTTGGAAACAGAATAAGGGCTGGTGGCCATTGCAGATCCTCTTGGCCCTAATGGTGAGATCCAGCAGACTTTGTTCCATGCTTATCATTACCTATACTTATTGCAGACTTCAATTTTGACGTCTTCTGACGTTGATTCACCTGAGAAGGGTAATAACCATTCAAAGAGTATGTACATTGTAATAAAAGGTAAGCCAGTGAAAACCCTAATTTACTCAAATAGATAGGCAAATAAAAAAGCTTTGGCTTAGTATAATGCGTCACTTCTTGCAGCATTCCCCCTGTTGTAGCTAACAGAACGTTACCAAGAGCGATGCTCTAAAAACTGAGGCTGGGGATGAAATACCCTCAATGCAACGTAAAATATAGGCCCCCCTGTATGGGCAGGTAAGGATCCCCCCAAGTCACTTTATGCCCCCATGTCCTCATTGCTTGGCAACTTTTCCCAGGACTTCTGCTTCAAAATGGAGTATGTTGGAGATTTATCCATTTGGAGGTGCTGTCCCAGGCAAAGGAAGGGGAAGCTCTTTTTTTAAACACTTGGGGGAAAACAGTTCCTCGTCCTCAGCCAGGTCTGCAAACCAGTTCGCTCTTTGCCTTTGGCAAGGGAAGAGTGTTTGCAAGCCTCTGTTCAGCGCATTTGCCTTCCTCGCTGTTGGGAGGTGCAGACTTTGTTCTGACTATGGGCTGGGCAGTACAGTACAGGCTTGAAGAATGCCTTTCTTCTTGGCCGAACTCGTTGTTTGGAAGCTGGCGGCTGCTGCTGCTATACTTGCTGAGTTTATTGCTGCCCGAAGCAAATGAATGAGTAGGAGGAACAGTAGGAGGAACAGAAAGTGCCACTAGTCTACTCTTTGCTGAGTTTGTGGGGAAAAAAAAGACAAGCATAATTCCTGTAGGCATTCAGTATGGTGATGAGTGCAGCAAAAGCAGTCGGACATTACATACTAGCATATTAGTAGGATGAAGAAGGCAAAGGAGGGTTCATGTCTTCACAGCCCAGGAAGCCTCTCACCGGGCTGTTCTGTACTGGGGGTCTCACTCAGGGCTGCACTGAGTCCACGTCACCTTGGAGATCCTGTGGCAGCATCTAGTCACACACTTACTCCATCATCAAGCCAGGATGTGGCCCTGCCTCTCTGCAAAGTTAGAGCTCCCTTCTGCAAAGCACAGAGGGTCAGGTCTAAAGTACATATATTAAATAAAAGCAAGAAGTATGTAGGTATGGCCTTATCAGTAATCATCTTCGCTCCTAGACATGTTTGCTCAGAAAGTACGAGGTATATTATGATCTCAAATTATTTTCTTAGAAAATACTATCTATCCGCATTCTGTACAAGAAGGAAAATGCAAAATGTAGACATCTATCTTTTACTGTAAAGGCCACTAAAAATTATTTTTCAAATGAAGTGAAGTTCATAAAAATAGGAACTCATTTTAAGATCAAAATAGTTTATGGAAGTGTTTTTTAATAAGCCATTGATAGCATTCCTG
>NW_008824368.1:1071734-1103967 GCF_000699105.1 Pygoscelis adeliae
CATAGTTCTGATATAGTAGAGACCACTGAAGGGTATCAGAAAGGCAAAGTATGCAGGAAGAAACAAATTTTTTTATTAAACCGACTGATACAGTTGGGGGATACAGGCAGGCTTTTGAGTATCCCAGCTTTTCTTCAAGTCATTTCCAGAGAGAAGCAAAGTGGTTAGCCCAGCAGTGGAAACACTACATGGTAAAAAGTTGATTCATTTGAGAGTGGAAACCTTTGCTGATTAATGTGGAAGGAAGCCCACAAGTCCACTGTAAAGTCATTCAGGGATGGGAATGACAAAAGACAAGGCGGGGGAGCAGAGGGAATGCAAGGGGTAATTTTTTTGCTTCAAGGGAAGCAAATGATAGGTAGAACTCCCTAATCCAACAGGTTTCAGACTCCTATCTCTGTGTAACTTGTAATTACATGATTTATTAAGGAGTTTTTTTCTTGTTTAAGTTGACAGAAGGAGATAAGCCAGGTCATTGAAACTCCACAGCCACTTCATGCTCTGGGAGCATGTCGGGAGTTGTGGCACAGGAGTCCAGGCAGAGAGGAAGGAGAGCTATTTGTTTATGTTGTTGCTGATTGAATCTGCTGCTGGGATCACCATTTAAAGTTGGAAGTGTATTTAAAGTGTAATTGACTCAACCAAAACATTCAGCAAATCCCCAGAGATACAGATGCAGAACAACAGTGGCAAACTTCCAGCCTGCCATAGCAAGCGTTCAAAATCCTCTGGAAGTAAATGACTTCAAGGCTGTAAAAGGATTAGAAAGGACAGCCAAGCCAGACAGATCTCGGGGCCTGTTCCTGAAGGCCCCAGACATGCGTAACTTCAGCTGATTTCCAATTGTGTCATCTTTCCAGGACCAGCATTAAGAGACTGCTGCCTTTTTGTGCAGGGGATGAACATGATTGCCTCCTACCCCAGCGCTGTGGTTTACATGAGGATGTATGAGTGGACGTTTTGGTTCAAACAAAGGGTCTGCCTAGACCAGTTCCAGCCTCCAGCAGTGGCCATAAGCCCATGCCCAGTGAAAAATAAGAAATGGGCAAACGTTTACAGTATTTCCCCTGCATGCTATCTCAGCCTCTGACTATTTTCAGCCGAGCGGATTTTCTAAGCCTCATGAGCTTTGTCTGTTTAATAAACCTTTGTAAATCTCTTCCAAGTTCTTGCCCGGTCTCTCCTTCAACTTTTGCATTCATAACATCCTTTGGCAGGGAGTGCCACAGGTTCATTACCTGTTAAAGAGAGAACTGCCTTCTTCTGGTACTTTTGAACCTGTCTCCCAAGTAGCTCCATCTGATGGACATTCATCCTTGCCCAGGATGAAACAGTGAATGTTTAGCCCTTATTCACCCTCTCCATATCCAGGATTTTGTAGTTATGATAGCATATCCCACCTATGTTGACTTTTCCAGGCTGAAGAGTCCTAGTCTAACAGCTTCTCTCCTGTTCCTTGGTCCCACAGCCAGGCAGAGCCAGTTATTTTGCCCTGGCATCTACCAGATAGGCACAGGTGGTACAGATGAGCTTAAAGATGGAAAGAGGCCTCAACATTGGGCTACTGCAAGGAAGAAGTGATCAAACTCAGCCCCGTGCTCAGAAAAGCCCTGCTAGATGGCACGCGCACCAGCTATGACCCAGCTCTTGGTCATCCTTGGTCACAGGACACAGACCCACGCATCTCCTGCCTCATGATGGAGGAGGCAAAGGCTGTATCGCTGCAGTATAACCCAATGTGGCCCTCCTCCATGTGGCTGAAGACCTTTCAGTGACTGGGCACAAGGCAGCAGCAACTTCTAACAGAGCTGGGAGCACTCTGAGATGCCGTTGAGATGCTGAATGGTGGGATGGTCCCTTGTCCCAAAGACTGCACAGTCTGAAGTGACAAATAATGATGGGTTGTAGCTTACAACTGAGTGAACAATGTTGGCTATATTTCACCCTACATGATTTATGAGATATGTATGATGAGTCATATAGATATAAGTCTCATACATTTCACAGATACATTTTGCATTCCAGACCTATTCTAAATGCCTTTGCCTTAGCATAATCATCTGTGTTTGTCCCATCCTATGTTTTCTTTTCATAATCCTCATGAAAATTAAACAGAAAACTATTCTTATTGAACAAATTGGTGCTTCACATTTAGAAAGAAGGCATGTATTTTCTATAATACAAGTTTCCAGAATCATTCTGTCTGTCGTTTGTGAAATGACTGTACTTTCATTAGACAAGACAAATTATCTAGAGCCCCAGGAAAAATTAATTTCATGGGGATGCGAAAGATTGAAGACCTGTTGGTAGAGCACAATATATGCTTGGCAGATGTCCCCTGCCTAAGGCATGAAATGGCCTGACTACTATCTTTTCTATGGTTCAAAAGTGATTGTACACATTGCACACAGAGCAACACACGCTCACAGAGCAAACACCTAGTGATGATGGATAACACTATTGATACAATTTGCATCTAAAAACTATAAGGGCTGGAAAAAGTGTCGTAAACTTTAAAAGGTAGTATGAATTCATTAACTGCAAAGAACACACACAGTTGCATTAAGGAGTAGAGCTGTGACAGTAATTGCTGAATTGAATATTTTTAAAAAGCCCTTTTGTTCTTATTGGCATCAAAGCTATTGTTAAACTGTGCTGTACTGTCAGCAACATGAATATTAGGGGTTTAGAGCCATGCATGCAAAAGATCAAAAGCAGTGATGAAGGATTCTGTAATTATTAGTAATTGCTTCCCAAGTGACCAATTTTTTATAAAGATTCTTTATAACAAAGTGTTCACTAAAGACTATGGGTTGAATTTATATTTTCATAGCAAGAACATGAGCCCATGGAAATTATTTCACACATTATCATCATAGCTGGAAACTACCACTAACAAGAAATACAAATGCTACATAAAATCTGGATATCATAATTATGATTATTACTTGTAATTTTAATGCAGATGATTGTAATGTTACTTTTTCAATTAGAAGAATTTAAAGACTCACAAAAAAGAAGTCAGTTAGTTAAACTAGTTTCAAGTCATTCGTTTCTCTAATTCTGTGTTCAGGATTGCTTCATTCAAGTAAATTATAAATGGTGCATCAGCTGTGAACAACACCTGACTTGTAAAAGGTACTTTCTAGGCTCAAGTCTCCATCCACTTAAAAGGATGTAAATCTTTACACGGACATATAAGTACAAGCACAGACACCAAGAGAATTACAACAAAGCCAAAAAAAGGTGCAAAAGCTGAGTCATGCCCTCTTCTCACATACCAGCAACCCATCCCATTGCCAAATGAGATCAAATGTGTAACTTTAGAGCCTTGCTTCGTATTTGATCCTAAGGTTTGCCTTGGAGCTGCTCTTGCTTATTCCAGGACTGAATTTGTCCTGAATAAATAAAAATCAAAACCATGGCACTATTAAAAATAACTCATACATGACAATAATAGTCCACTATGTCTCATTGGAAAACATTCAAGATATTTATGAAGTTGTGGTGTTCTGCTGTCCAGATGTAGCATGAGGCGGCTTCCTCCTATCCTTTGCTGAGGATGGAGATCACCTGTGAGTACATGACCTACACAACACCTGCATGTCAGTCAAGACAAGCACCAGGAGGGAACACCTCCACCATGAGCTTGTAATTCCTGTGTATTTCCTAGTGGGGTGTTTTGGAGTGCACAGCTGCAGCTGTACAGCTCCAGGACTTCTTCCTTCCTACACCTCAAAGCCCAAACGCAAAGGGTCAACAGATCATAGAGTACGCAAGATGCTGACAGGGGAATGAAGGAGTTTGGGCTTTGCAGGGGAGATGTCACAGCTTTGCAGGAGTGGAACCTACCTCTCCTCTAGATCTGATTCTAGAAACAACACATATTTAATTTTAAGTGCTTGAAATGGCCTGTTAAAATCACTGCTAGGATTAATTACACTCTTATGCTCCTCAGGGAAAAAAACCTGCTGTGTCTGCCTGCAAAGTGCCAGTTTGAATGCTGTACAAACTAATAAAGAATAATAACAGTGGTTCCTGCATGAAAAGCCAGCCCTTATGAATCGACCTCGTTCTACTGAAACCAATGAGACAACTCAGAGCCTTCCATTACATGCAAAAAGCAATATTCGGTATGTTGTTCGTTTATGACCTCTGAAGAAAAACACATAGAAAACCCCTTCAAGATATCCTTTAATGTGGCCCAGGTTTTTTTGTTTCAGTTAAGTAGCTTTGTTCAACACGCTAAAGCACCCTACTGAAGTCGTCGTGTGGCATCGCTATTTCTTATATTAAAATCTGTTATCCCTCACAATATAGCCTCCTTTACCATGCCAAATGGCTTAATTCCCTTGCAGTTTCTTTTCTGTCATGGTCAAGTCTCCCATCTCACTCATAAGACACATTGATGCCATAATATATATATCTGCTGCAGGATAAATACTAATTCATCACACTGGGGAAGTGCGAGTTCTGCCCTGACATACACAAGGCTGTAACAGGAGACTTTAAACAGTCAGCCCAACAGCTTCATTATTCTCCAACCACTCCCTCAATATCATCCCTCAAAGTAAAGCTAATTTTTCTTCGCTTTCATCAGTGCGAATCACCACTGAACTCGATGCTTCCCCTCCGGTAAGGAAGAGTCAGGGCTGGTGTCTCCTATTCATGAGGTAAGTGGGGAAACAAATCATGTCACTGTTTTATTTATGTTTCATCTAATTATTCAAGGCACAGCTCGCATTTATCCTCCTTAGTGACTGTGTTTTCTGCACTTCCCCACCGTAGCTTACCCATTCTTCAGTATGGATTTTGATATCTGTTCAATGTACTGTGACTTCTGCCACATTTTCCCTGCAAGTTGTATATTCTGTGCCAGGGGGTGAGGGCAGGGAGAAACCCCAAAGGAGAAGCACCAAGAAAGCCCACCAAGATGACATCTGAGATGACAAGAAACATGGAGGCCCATTCTCCCTTCAACGCAAGGGAGGTTTACACACACAGTTCCCATTACCATTAATGGTAGTTATGTGTATAATTTCTCTCATACACTGAGAGGAAAATAAACTTGAGAGAGGAGAAATAGAGGGTATTCAAGGGGAAAATATTTAATATGTAAAGCTTGTGGCTGCCAGTTGCTAATGAATGTGGCAGGCATAATAACGGTAATAATAGGAAAAGACACATATCTGAGTTAGGGTTATTGTAATATGGCATACATACAGAGAATGAAACCATCAAGGAAACCACTAAATATCATTTTGAGGAGACAGCAAGAAAATATACTCAAGACTAGAGAGAAAATAAAAAGGAGAGCAAAAGCAGGACTTGGAACAAGCCAGCAAAGACAGCAGAGAAATCAGGAATGTTTTCACCTAAGGAAACAGCAGCTATCTGCGAGAGTACCCAGGAGGACTGGGGAAGGGGCAGAAATAGAAGGGATGCCAGCAGCGTGAGGCAGAAGGCACAAAGGTATTTCCGTCCATCAGAATACAAAAGCAAACACGTTCAGAGGAGACTGGAATAAATTAGTTTACAGGATGATAAATGACTCAGGCTGTTCAATACAGGAGTGTTTAGGTAATGAGATTATGGACCAGAAATAATCACAGAGGCTAAAGCTTACAAATCAGTATTAAAGGGGGACTCTCAAGTGGTGGATCCTAGCGTTTCAGATACTCCGCTGGCTCAGACAGTATGAAACACAGCCAGAGGTGCTGGGATAGCACTGATGCTGCAGACAGACCAACATCATACATGAAATCACATGTCACAGTGTACCACCTTCCACTTCTTCCTGGTGCCAAATTCACTGGCATTTACTGCTCATTGTGCCTTTATATAGGAATAGCAATACAGATAAGCAATACAGATATAGCAATACCAATAAGATGCAACTGCAGCTATGGTAGGAGTTACCACAACACAAATTGCATTGACTTGCACAAATAATGCATTTTAAAATGGCTTTAAGACTTGAGAAGTAATTGTCAGTGGGGAATCACCACCAAACTAGGGTGGCTTTCAGGCAAGTCCCTGACATTCATGCAGGAGTACCATGCAGCAAGAGCACCGAATACTGGAGCACAGACAAATGATCAAGCCTCCGTCATCTAGGACAATCATTTTAGGGTAGAATTAATAACCTCTGATTGATGAACTGCTCTCTCTTTTGACCATAGAGAGAGACCAGGTGAGAGCTTAAGGCAGCTATCTTGTCTGCAGGTGGATAAATTCCACCCTGAGTTACCTGGTCAGGATCACAAAGGAAATCTCTGGTCCGAGTCATGGTCTCAGGCATCTCTACAGCTGCCTTGTTCTGTCTCTGAACTGTTACAAGCCTCTTTCACATGAATGGGGCTACATGAACTTTAAGTAGGAACTTGGCCCACTGTATGCAAAACAGACAGAACATAAATCAGGAATAATTATTCTAGCACAAAATGGAGACCCCACTTAAAATACGGATGAATCTTCGTTCTGTAGAAGAAATATTACTGAGTCTAAAGCCTCTAGCTGAGGAAAAACAAAGTAAATCCAGGTTTTGGGAAGTATAAATTATGAGGAAACACTGATCAGATGTTGCTTCTATAAATAATAACAGCTCATTAATTCTCACTTTGCTAATCCACACATATTTAAAGAACTCACCAACCCCTTTACCCCTAAGGGGACTCATTCTACTTCTCAGCAGAGCTTTAATTTATGTTAGTAGCAAGATCTCATATTTCTAGGAATTCATTACTTTTAAAAAACCTATTACAGTAAGTTTATTGGCAGGCTAGAAGATATTATCATAAATAATTGAAACTCAACTACAGTTGTTCAAGGCATTAACAAACTACATTGGCAAGGCATCACACTTGAGTCTTTTTTTCAAGCACATCCTTTCATTCATGGCGCAATTTCATGCCTATGGAGCGCGTTCCAAAAAAGGTCTACTTAATGCAGAATAGGGGTTTACATGCTACACGGTGTTCTGAGTGGTCTGCTGTGCAGACACAAGTTTCACATTTAATTGCCAAGCTTAATTAATGAACAAAGGATGCTGTCACTATCCATGCGAGCAAATGCACGGTCTCCCATCATTTAAATATACAGACATGGGGTCATTCAGTGAAGATCTTGAAACCAAAGTAAGAAAATTAGTAATGTGAGCCCTGATGTTAAGTAAGGCACAACCTGTAGTGCCAACGTTAACATTCATGGAGCAGAGCTCTCTTATGTGGGGATGATCTGAAGTGTGAAATGCAGCCGGATAATCAATCAGGGAAACAGGCCTTCCATATGGACGGCAGGCAACCACTTCCTTCCAGAGCTGTCCTATGGGATGTACTCAGTGCAGCGGAGCATAACAGATTATGCCGTGGTGTCATTGAACTGATTCTAAAAAAGGTTGTGAGGTGTTTTCATGCCCTACAAAGCCAGCTTGAAGGAGGAGAACCACATCAATATGTGGCATGGGTGTACTCATAGATCATCCCCTAGTCTTACAAGAGACTGACTGCTACTCAATAAGGTTGTTCAGAGGGGACAGGAGTCATCTCACTAAACTTTAGTCACCTAATAGTTAAGCATCTTATATGAGCTAATTGTCCCAGCTTTCTCCATACTGACCAGAGGCACCTCCAGCAGACTATTTATTCTCTCTCAATATAGGTGGGATCTAACACAGGTGGGACCAGGATCCTGCTGCAGGTGCCTATCTCCCTTCACTGAACATAGAGAACCTTGACAGCTGGCTGAAACCATACACCTGAAGAACTGAGGGCTGCCAAAATTAAAAACAGGAGCAACAAACTTGTGCAAGTTTGTGATAAGGACTAACAAGGTGAGACAGACAACTGCAAACTCTATCTTGTATAAGGAGGTAAAACAATTCAAGAGTTAAAAAAAAAAAAAACAAACAATGAAAGTTAAGTCTGAGTTGAGATTTAGGTCTATATAAATACATCACAGCAACTTACAGCAGAGAGGGAAAATAGCTATTTAAGCTAAGGGTCACCACTGGCCCAAGAGCAAATAAGTATGTACTAACAATACATAAATTCGTCCTGGAGATTAGAAGAAGACTTCTAACCATCAAAGGACTGAGGGTCTGGAACAGTCTTTCAGAGTAGTGAGATCTTCCTATTTTTGGAATGTCATTGCTTGTAGAGAAGCTGCTCTGCTATGTTTATGGCATGCTTTAAGACATTATCATGAAGCATTTAAAACTGCTTGTGTAACTCTTGTTGAAGCACAGGATACATAAATATCAGATAACTATTCTGAAAAAAGAAATTACCCGCTCCAATGTCAGAGACAGTGCACGTGTCAAAAGCAACTCCACATTTAATCCTAAGTGTTAGGATAAATTAGCATGGAGGTTTAAAACTGGGCTCTTTTTTTTGGCTGCCAAGTTTCAACACCAGCTTCCCTGCATGTCAGGATCCAACTCTGCATTGTTAACACTGTCACCGAGATCACGAGTTTACCCCCGTGCCCCACTGGTTCCATAGAAAAAGCAACAGATCGTGGGCACAATGGGCAGCCATGCAGTAGAAGCTAACTTCAGCAGCCCATTGCAAATTAGAGATGGAAGGAGAAGGCTAAAATAGAGCACGCTGAACTTCAGCTATAATTTTGGTATTGTGGTTTTGATATTTATGTTCATCTTAAAATTACATAGTGACTTGGCACTGTCAGACATCAGACTAGACTTTAAGCAAGCAAATATACAGCAGACCAAAGGGAGAGGTGTGTAAAGAAATAACATTGCAACGTGCTTTAAGGGAGAGATTTGAAATCCACTGGGTCTCTGGAAGGGAGTCTCACATTTGCAGACACTCGGAGAGCAGTGGTCTTAACTGGTGGTGCTTAGTAACATACACTGCGTGGATTCAGTTCACTCTGGGATACCAACGCAATTCTTTGTGGCGTGGTAAGATTTCTGGAGCCTCTGACACCTTCTGCTGCGTTATTTGGAAATCAAAAGCTTCCAGAGGATCAAAGTCCCTGGGAACACAGACACCTCTGCCGTTCTCCCTTCTGTAAATAAAAAAATCTTCAATATTGCAATCCTCAGTAAACTTGTTCTTTGTGAGTTTTACAGCCACAAAGAGAAGATAGTTACATTTGGAGGACCATGTCTTAAGTTTAAAATGCAAGACAATGAATGCAAGGCAGATTAAGTAGTGAAGCTACTAACATGGCATGATGGATCAGTTTGGTGTAATATGTAAGGAGGATGCTAACAGCATCATAAAGCAACCAAGCACAATAAGAAAAACACTTCAGCTGAAAAATGCCTTTTTTATGAGTGTACACTTTGCTGAGAAAAAGCCTCAAATTTTCACAACCTGGTTGCAGGCATTAAGTAACAATCAGCTCTCAGAGAAAAGTGCTGTGATGTATTACAGCATTAGGTCTTGCTGAGGAAGACAGACTGTATCATGATTACATGCAAAATTAAACCTGAAAAACTGCATTAGAAATATCCATGACTTTGAATTTCAAATCTATTTTCTTCCCTCCAGAAAGTACCGTTTAAATGTTTGGTACAGGAATCCCACTGACAAGCACTCCTGAGTACAAGCTTCATACCATCCTGGAAAGAAACAATAAAATTGCTTCACTTGTGCTCATTAAATATACAGTGCATAAACTCTGGCTTTGGAAATCTCATCAGCAGGAGGCTTCTTTCTTTCTTCTTTTTTTTCCCCCACCCCTTGAGGATTACTGAAATCTCTGCATTATCCACTGAATAATGATAATGTTCTGCAGCCTCGAGCTGTGACTAAGGATTTGGTTGTAGATGGTACAAGGTAAGGAACCTAGAGGCTGCCGTTGCAAAAATGCATTATAATAGAAGTTATTTCCCTTCTAAACAATTAAGCACCCAACCTTGTTTATCCCATGTACTTCTCACTTGCCGTGTGTACTCAGAAAAATCTGACTACGAGGGACAACCTGCTGTTTTTGTGATGATACTTTTATGCTTGTTGAAAAAAGCCCTCGCAGGTTCAGCAAGGCTCTGTTAAAACTTCTTGATCTGTAACTCCAGCCACTGCTTCTCAGACTGTTCTGGCTGCCTCACTTACATGAAAATGTTCATTTTCCACATTCATCATCACCTGCATTTATATCTACTGTTACTCTTAAATATTAGTCCTTTTAGGACTCCATAGATATTCCCATTGAGTTCAGTGGCAGGGTCAGGTCTTAAGGCTACGAGTGCATAGACCTTTATTTGGTGATGCATACAGTTCCTGGCTTCCTCCTCCTCGTATCCGTGACTGCTCATTCCCACTCCCACAGCATCCTTTCAATTGTGCCAGCACAAACATTTGTGCAGCCGTGCTGGGAATCAGATAGGGGAATTGATCCAGCTAAAAATAAATATTTTTTTTTCCAAGTCAATTTTCAGGCAGAGTAGTTCCTGATCTGGCAGGGTGGTGGAAAGCTGGTGGGCAGCAGGATCAGGAGGTGGGGCTGGGAGAGCAGGACGCCTTCCTGGTGCCCCAACATCTGGTTATGCTGGCTTAAACTGATTGGGACATAAGGTTTTCAAGACTCTCACTGTTGTGAGAATACTAGCATGGTTCCCAGGCCTGATCTCCAGGGACTCTTTTGTGCCCTGCTCCAGCCAAACGCAGTTCTTAACCACACTCGCAGAACACAGAAAAACGTCAAAACTGGCAGAAGTCCTCAGGCCTGATGCAGGCATCTCACAGGACAAAGCTACATCCAGCACCGAGTCTTATCAAGGGAGCAGAGGGGCTCAGCAGCAAGTTACGATGTGAGATGAGACCCTCCTGTAGACTTCCTGGAGCATGGACCTTGCTACGTAGTGCAATGCCCCATCATGATGTGGTGATACCTGTGGTTTCTCTCCCTTGCCAGGAACACAGGCATCCTCACACAACCACTCCTTGCTCTTGTGCTTGCCATTTGTGCCACTGGTCCTTCAAGCAATAAATGGCTTGTATAAAAAAACAGAACATGAGGAGAAATACTAGATGCCCATAATAATTTTCTAAAGCATTACAAGTGTACTAGGAAACACAGGCATGGCCTGAGCTGCTTACCTCTTGAAGAAGACAGAAAATAATGAAGCATACGCTATAATCTGGAGCACATGGGTACAAAAAAAAAGCAGGTGACATTGTTGACCAGTGCAAGGAAAGGGATAGAAATTATGTCAAGGAGAAGCTGCCTTTAACCACTTTGGGAAAGGCTGAGGAGAAAGAGCAGAAGTAGAGCAGCCAGTGGATGAGGGACAGAGGAAGTAGAATGAAAGTGAAAAACGAGCAAGGCAACAGTGAGCGGCATTGTAGGTATTGGAAAATGTTCCAGCAATGGTGGGAGGTGAGGGTTTGGCAAGCAGATGTGGTATCAACACTTCCAGACTAAATGTCTCCCACAAGGTTGGTGGAACTGGGATCAAGTACCAATTGGTCTCTTGCCCTGTCCTACGATCCCAAGTGCAAATAGTGCAGAAATAGAAATCTGAAGAGACAGGTGACTATTAAAGGAAGTACCTCAGAGTCAGTCTTGGGCAGTAAAGAAAAAGCTGAGCTCCTCGGATACTAACGGGTCTGCAGCACGCCAGGGATACTACAGACACTTTGGTAACAGAGCACACTTTCTCCATTATGAGTCTTGGGGCTCATTCTTACTGCCAGTTGCTAAGTAATGTTCAAAGACGGCCAAAAACCTATCAACATGTTCTGATTTTTTTAATCTTCAGTAGGAGGATGTTACAGTGCTGTGAGCTGGTCCACTGGCTCAAGAAGAGGAGAGGTAGGTGTCTGGGTAAAAAAGTTGTCTGTAATGTGGAAATGTGAAACAGACTTGATAGAAGTACTCCAAAAGACAAAAACATCAGCATAACTGCTTCAACAGGAGAGGGATCATTCACAGAACAATGCTTTGCCTCACACAGAAAGGAGTATCTAAATGTCATTTTGGGAACCCTTTCACTACTTGTACACTTCCTCGGTTTCATCTAATTGTTCAGACTACTCCTCCTGGAATTATTACTCCTCATGACCAAAATTAAGCTTTTCACTCGAGGATGGATAATTAAGCCCCTGAGCAAGCCTGGAATATAAAATTACCCAGAGTGAAAACAAGTTCTTTTCTCTTCTCTCAAAACATGGACTGAAGCAATCGGCATTGGACACCTGGTTGTCTCTTCCTTGCAGACCCAAAGAGCCAGCTGGCCAACACGGCCACTCTGCGATCACTCATCGGGGTATCCAGGCTTCATTTACTTTCCAACAGTTCCCTTCATCTCCCTTCCTATTAGCCTGCTTCTCTGAAGACACAAGAAGTACAAAGCCATGCTTCTGCATGCATTCCTCATAGCCATCGATTCGCTATTTCAGCATATTTTAGCGGGGCTTGAAACTTGCTGGTGTTACAGCCTGGCCAGCCCACCCTCCACCTGCAGGAGGTACACAAGGGGATGGTGCTGATGGTTTGGCTGTCAGGAGCTCAAACCCCATGTCCTGCAGGTGGGTCTTTCACTTGCGCATGATCCTGCTGCAGCCAGCCACCATGCCAGCCGGCCATGCCGCAGTGCCCATCCACCCGTTCCTTTGTTAACCCAATGGTCTCCTCGCCCTGACTCTTCGGTCAAAGAGGTGGGTTTCTCAGTAAACTTTTAGCAACAGGGTAACTACAAGAGTCGTAGAGGAGCCAGATGAAGCCATGTGGGCCCAGGAAAATGTAAGAGCCAGCACAGAGCTCCCTCAAAAGCAACCCACAAAAGCAGCAAAAAAACCTGCCAACCTGCAAAAAAACTGCCGAAGGAGTGCACGCCTTCGCCAAGCAGCTTGCACAAACTCCTTGGGCAGTGGGCAGTGTGTATGGCTGTCTGTGAATCTGGGCTGAAATACTGTTATTACTGGGGTGAGTCAGGCAGCATTGGTTTGTTAATAAAAGCACCAGAAGAATGTGACCAAGAAGAAAGGAGCTTCAACTTTCAAATAAAATTTATAATTTCTTATAAATTATAAAAAAAAAACAAGTTTTGAAAGCAATTTTTGCTGTCTTTCTCTCTAGGAGCTGCCTTTTTTATTTCCCAGTGGGTAACTGAGTGGTATGATGAGGATTAAGGCAGAGGAGATTCAAGTCATATTAGAAACCACTGAGAAATAAGGCTGGTTCATCACTGTTTTGAGGTAAGTTCAAGGAGTTTTCCCAATGTTTTGATCAAAATGAACAGATTTTAGCCTACTGTTAAATTAATGAAAATGTTTGCTTCTTTAAATGACAAACTAAGCACACTTTTGGAAATGGTTAGTGGCTGAAAGTCATAGCGCTGATTTAAAGTACATTGCTGAGAAAAAGGTATAATAATAAAAAAAAGAAAGGCAAACTGTTACCTTTGAGGACACGCAGTACCGATATTTTCAGTGATAAAACTTTCAATAACTCTTAATTTAATATTTTATTTCCATTTAGCTTAGTAACTCTGTAGATCCAAGTCATGTCCATGAAGAGTTAGGATACACACACATCTGAGGAAAAAACCCCACATGGATCAAATTCCTTTCCCTGTAAAGGGAATTGGGGTTGTGCCTGTGCACCTCAGAAAACAGGCAGGTGCATACCTGGATTTCAGTTACATGAGGCGTGAACCTGGAGAAATCCCACAGGAATCAATGGCATTGTCCCAGCAGTAAACAGGTGTATAAGAGTATAATTCAGGCCGGCAGGTGTACATGGACTCCAGTCAGTCCACCACTGTTTATGGCATCAAAAAGGATGTATTAAATACAGTAGCGTGATAAGGAATACCTTTATTCTGTAGAAAACCCTGCCTTAGAGAGGAAGTTGAAAACACTCTTGAATTTTAAGCAGCAATAACTGCAGTAGGAGGTTCTCTCTGGCAACAGTTGAAAAGGCTGAAGAAGACATTCACACGAAAATGCATCAAATCCCAGAAACTTGACAAGACTGGGTTATGAAGCTGAACAGGATTGTTTAAAGCAGCTGGCAACTCTATAATTTATTTCACCTGTCCTTTTCATACTGCCAGAGGGAGTCTGCCACACGTGTGAGAACCAAGCCACATCACTGGATGCTGGATATCACACCAACCCTTGTGAATAGCGACAAAAAAGTCTATTCCATTTAATTGCCAGGTGTCAAGCAAACTCATTACAGTGCATGGAAGGCGCTCTGTGCAACCGATCAACCTGAAGAGACTTATCTTTGTGGCTGCTGTCTATACAGTCATAATTAAATAAAAGCAGATGGAGGAAGCACTGAATAATTATGATTCCAAGAGAAATAAAATGCTGGGTAAGTAACTTCAGAAGTGTAATTTAAGCATCTTACATAAATAAAAAGTATCAGCATCTTCTGTGATATGTTTTCACACTGAGGTAGTTCAGAAAATTAAAATAATCAAGAAAACAATAAAGTGAAGTATTAAAGTAAAAATATCAAATATATGTGACACACACATAATAGGCAACAGGTACAAAGTCATTCTGACTCACTCTTCCCACATGCAAATGCAAATTCTCTCTGTGTCCTCTACTAACTGCATGTGCCAATTAATCTTGCAATCACATTATCACAAAACTGTGTTGTTTGGCACTTTTTCTTATTTCACAGCACATAAAGGAGCTGCCCCAGTTCTTCACAGGCACAACTCCATAGAGACCCCATCACTAGGACATGCCAGAGGGTCACTTTAGCTGTGCTAGATCTTGCCTGACAGGCTCAACTGTACAGGATTGCCTGCAATTTTTGTAGTGAGGTGTATCAACGCCTTGGTTCTTCTTCAGGTGTCAGACGTAGACCCCAAGTCACCGTGTCACAGACTGTATCGAGGTCCCACAGTAAACAGTACAAACAGTAAAATTTCCATCAACATCCAAGCACTGCTGTTCCCCACCAGGTGCCCCAGGTGCAGACACCAAGCCGTGGCAATCGATCGCACTGCCACGCTCCTCACACAAGAAACTCTTGGGTGGTGCAGGGGCTGTCAGCCTGACTGTGGGCACCTGCGCTTTCCTGCTGCCCCAAAAATGCTGTGAGGGAGAAAGTTTGCTTCTCTTTACACTGGCAGGGAGATATGGGGGCATATTTCAATGAGATTGTTCACCCTCGGCTGAGGTACCCAGCTGAGCATCCCTTCTGAAATCAGAAGATTTGAAAGAAAGAAAAACTTCTCAGATTCCTGCAGCTTGAAGGTTAAAATGCAGGAAGACGGGGAGGGGAGGGAGGGGGGGGAGCTTTTGTGCAATATTTTGTACCTATGTTCCCTTAACACAGGTATATCTCAAGAGCAGTTAAGAACACGTAGGGTTTGAAGTAGGTGCAGTGCCAACCTAAAAATCATGTTCAGTCTGCCACTGGTCTTGAATGTTTCCTTCCTTGTGAATATGATGCTGTGTAGCCTGCTGCAAAGTACTGTTTGTTTGGTGCCATGTAATCTGCAGAGCTATTAATTTCTCATGTGAAAGATCCAGTTAGAAAGTATGGTGAAACACCCTAATAATTCTTTTGAAAGAATATATAATCCACGTTTCATTAATCTTCTAAATACATATTTGCACAACAGATTAAAAGTGGAGGAATTATGTATTTTACAGATGCAAAAGATGGCCACATAATGGCTCCGTGAGATCTTTGATCTAAAATCCCCTTTCTGATCTGTGTGGCAGATTTATTTCTTGCTTGTTTGCTTGTTTGTTTGTTTGCTTGCTTGCTTTTCTGGCCAGAAGCATACAGGATTATTGCTCTTTGTATGCAGAGTGAACAGAATGTCCTTCACAAAACTGATCAAATACAACAAAGCAGCTCTAACCTACAAATCTATCAATGGAAAATTTTACATTTTTTACAATGGCCTTTCAGTGGGTTTCAGCCTATGACCCAAGACCGTAGGAGGTGTCATGGACCTTTGTGAGGGGTCCACGAAAGGTAACTAAGCACAGCAAGCTTAGCCATGCCTTTCAGCAGCCTAGGGAGTCAACCAGTCAGCAAAGGTTGAAAACCAGTCATCTAAACAAGCATACATAATCTTTGCACATAAAAGAAGCTATGACCTCTTTTGAACCATGGGATATCATTTAATATTAAAAGAAAAGAAAATTAGCTGTGTCTTTCAGTTAGAACATGCCTTCTGCACAACTAGACTAAAAAGAGCCATTTAATTATGGCAGCAAGGAGCTCAACAGGGTAAACTGCCTTGAGAAACAGCACGTGTTAGCTTGTGACCAACACTGTTTGCACAGTCACTCATGAGCTCAGGCTGCACACAGTATAAATTTCTGCCTGCCTCAGAAATGCCAGGCAGATAGTCCTGTAGTCATAACATAGTGTAAGGAAGAGGCACATTATTACACCTGTATATTTTGGTATTGTTTCCACATGGCAACTGTTTCAGTGGCTGCTCATGCACCTAAGACTTGGAAGGCCTCCACTCAGTATTTCTTTAAACATAAATTTTATATGCTGCCTTCAGTAAATTTCTAGCCTCCTATCTGTAAAATGGAAATAATATTCCTTGCATCTGTGCTACGACACACTGTGAAGATAACGATTTTACGGAAAGGTACTTTTATAACTTAGAATATTGAATTCTGTCATTCAACTTTGCCAGAGATGACATCAAATTTTATACCCAAATGGTGAAGAAAAAAAAAACAATAATGCAATTTTAAGCTCCCTCAAATCTTCCTTTTTTTGCCATCCTGTTTTGCCTTCATTATCCGTCTCAAAGACTGATTGGCTTTGTTAAAGATGCACCTGCCTTCTCAGTTTTACTTGTGAGTATTTGGAGACAGGCTGCAACAAAAAATCTGATTGTAACTTGTGAATTCACATTTAGACCTGTTGAGACTGTAGGCATGTGTCAACATGTGCTTTCCATTCTCGTTTATGTACTGTTCAAGATCACTGAAAACCACACCACCTCTCCCTTTGGTTTACAGCAGTCCCACTCTATTTTCAAAGTGAACTTGTATTCCCAATCTGGAAGCAGCACCTCTCACTACCTGTTTGCAAGACAGAAGGTTCTCCATCGTCCTTGTGTCTTTAGAGGTTAAGAAAAATCTCTGATATTTTAAAGAGAATCTGAGCAGCCTGGACTTAAATGGGAAGAACCACTAGCATGATGACTAAGGGATGCTCGCTGGATATGGCATAAAGTACTTCAAAGAGTGTCCCGGGAGGAAAAGGAGGAAAATGTGGAAAGGAATCAAAGAGATTTCATGAGAGAGACATGAATGGTTTCCAGGTGTAAGATCAAATCCAGGTTGCTGTGTCAATGGATTAGTATGTAGCTCACCATGTACCAAATTCAAAGGTAAATGGAAGTAGTGGGGGTTGTTATACTCTTGCCAAAGCCTAAATTAAGACAACTTTCACAATGAGTAAGCAGAAAAATATTAAAAGTTAGGGGAAAGAAACTAATACAGTCCAACCCCTCTTCCATCCCAAACTTCTTCCCCTCCTAGGTCTTTCTCTAGCTACCTTGGCTTTAGTGTTTGGAGAGGCAGCTGATTCTATGCAGATCCTCTTTATTTACTTTTGCCCTGTTCACTGGATGGTGTATTCCAGACTGAAAATATGGCAAAAGATTTGCGGTTTCAGAACTGATTTAACAATTAGCTTATGCTCCCTCTCCACTTAAAAATGCTGGCCAGCTCCACCACAGCCAGAAGAGCTACACTGCCCTTCTGTTGGGAAACACGGAGACCCATCTACAGGCACACAGTCCATCATAACTTTCTACAGATACCAGGTGTTATTAAAACAAAACTACTCCTTATCCCTCATTTAGGGGGTTATTTTACAGAACAAATAAAAAGCATGATTTCTTAAAAGGTGTAGTATTTAATCTGATGCTTTTCAAACTGGATCCTAACAGCCTTCACTGAGTCTGAATTAAGAGTCTTCTGAAATGCGTAAAGACTATCGCTGACCTATTTAAAACAAAGATTAAAAAAACCCAAAACTCTCCATGACAAATTCATTCCACTTCCTTATTTTTATTACACAGACAGACAGCCATACAGCCTAAAATCACAACCAAGTATAAATTTTGACTATTCTCGTGAGGGCCATCAAAATGAAAGCATTTGCTTGCTGAGCTTCATTGGCTGAAAAACATCTTGACTGGGTACATTTAAAAATGCTGCTTATCTGAACTGTTTCAAGAGATTAGTTTGCATATTTAATATGGTAATGTTTCACAAGTAAGAAGATTTCCAAGTGACTTATTACAGGACATACAACTCAGCAGAGCCCTGAGTCATTTAAGCTGGTACCTGAGTCAGTAAATGCCAGCTACACCATTGCACACCACCTCAGAGTCTGTCCGTGGCAGTGAGCCAGTTTTGCAGATCCTCTTCCAAAATCCAGGTTAGATTCTGTCTTTCAGCAGGCTGTTTCTCAGTGGTTTATATTTTCACTGTCACCAGCATGTCAGTAAGACTGCATATCTTTTGAGCTCTGATTAATTTTGCCTTGACACTATTGAAATGCCAAGTATAAACTTTAACTCAGGTTCAGAAATGTTAATCAGTTTTGAAATATCCATAGATTGCATATATATCAAGGCCTGTAAATACTCAGAGACACCTGTCAGGATCTGCATGGCATTAGCAGCCTTGTTTCTTTCCAGCTGAAGGCCCAAGTCAGGTGTTCATCAGCACTGATAATGAAACATATCATCTTGAAACAAAAGGGCATAGTCTTGTATTAAAGTCTTCTAAGATATAAAATATGAAGATATAACTCTTCTAGGATTTACATTTGCTTGCATTCTCAGATAATCTTTTGATTATTTACTCTTTCAGAGCTGCCACTGGCCACATTGGTAAAACATTTCTGTAAATATTGATGTCTAAAATAATACTGTGTACCAAATATCTGCATAATTAGATTATAATCATAGTACAATTGTTGTGGTTTAAGCCTCTACCATTATGCTAGGTGTAAAATTTATAGGAATCTCCAGACTTCAGGATATAAACTAATCATTAATTACATGAAAGAGGAAGAAACTTCCCCCAGAGCAGCTTTATTGCTGAACAGTCTGCTATATTAGGTCTGCTACTTACACTGGAGCATTTTGTGCCGGAAACACTGAGTAAAGATCCTGAACTTCATGCCCTCATACTAAGACAAAGAATAATCTGTATTCTTACGTTCAGCTTAGTAGGGAAAAAAAAGCTCACAGAAACTATTAGTTATGCCTTCATCCATAAACGAATGTACTCAGCCAACCTGGAAAAAACAAGCAAGATTTCAGTCCATAGCCAGAGGTCCATGCACTGAAACTGTGCTCTGGAAAGATGTTTTCCATCCCCAGAAGAAAGGGCGAGGCCAGCTTTTCCAGCCAGATCCAAGCCAGGGCTGATTTCAGCAGCACCGTGCCAATTTGCACTGGCTGTGTACCCGGCTTGCTGTTCGGAAGTGGCACCTGGAGCACACAGCGCTCACAGCAGCCACTGCCCTCCAGAGACACGGGGGACATTTGGAGACACTGCTAGCAAGACACCCTTGCTTTCTTGGCACAACTGAGCCTCCTCCTTCCCAGTAAACTCAAGCCACTGCCTGAGATGTAAACTACAGTCAGCTTATCCACCAAAAAGATGTTATGTATGTGTATGCATAGGGCTGACCAGTTCCATACCATGGGAAACCTCCAAGGAAGAGGGGCTCCTTGAGGAAAATGCTCAGCCGCTCTTCTCCCACCAGTAGCTACAGAGCGCAGAGGTCCCTCCTGGGAAGGAGTTGCGGAGCTGCCCATAACCTCCAGCTTTCCTGAGGTGTTTCAGGTCCTTCTCAAGACTATGTGCATTTGGAAATATTTTGTCTATGAAGGGACTATGGAGACCTTAGGGTAGAGGAAAACAAGGTGCTCCATTAGTTAAACTGAAAGGACTTGAACTAATACCTTCTAAAGGGCATAAGGAGACGTTTCATCAATCAGAAGTCTCATTCTGAAAATGATTTATGGTCTCCCAAGCCTGGCTGCCCTTGGCTTGCAGTGAGGCACAGGTCTGTCAGTCTCTGAGTTACCCCCGAATGCAGAGCTCACTTTTAAGAACTTTTAAGCTTCACTTTGAATTAATTTTTAATTAGGTACTTTTTAAAACTTTACTGAGAAACCATAACACATTATTTTTGGATGTTCAGTTTGGCAGACTGAAAAAGGGCCAGCATTTCAGAATGGCTGTCACTCTGCAAATAAAGGCCTTTTAGACTGCACCTCAAAACCACTTATACTTACACAAAGCTACTTACACTTGCACAAATCTGCCCAGCATCTGCCTTAAGACACAGACTTGAGCTGCTCTGCACTGGGGAGGAGGCAGCAATGATGTGAACGAGAGATGCCAGATCCATGCTGGGGTGCTTGTGTTCCCTCGCCCCACCTACCAGGTACTGAGTATTGGATACTAAAAGGAAAACAGCCATGTTTGCTGTCTTCATTCCTGCACTCATACACACACACACACTTTCCTAACAAACCAGCTTCCTCATCTGTTTTTGAAAAGAAAACTCACATAGACTTGCTAAGCAGCCCAGGTTGCCGAAGGCTTGTCTCACAACCTTGGGTTGTCAGTCCAGCAGCAGTCCACTAGCTCTGCTTTAAAAATAAAGCTGTGATTAGCCTGAAGGAAATAAAACTTGCCTCTTACAGCAAGCTCTTTAACTGCACTTTTGAGGGTCTTCAATGATACCACCAGAGAAGGAAAGGAAGCAGCTCCTTTTTGTTATCATCACACGTGAAAAACACTCGCAAGTTGACCTGGCTTCCCATATATTATTTTTCTACACAGGTTTGCAACGGTGTCTGAATCGTCTTCCCCCACCTGCTCTGCCAAATTATTATGGTACAAGCGCTTCACAAAAAAAGCACAATTGCTTGAAATTACACTAGAGTCAAATGTTGATAAAAAGGTGTCACAGAAGGAATGAAAACTAACTGCTGTGAAATTTAATGAAACCCGCTGTGTGCCAAGGGCACAGGCAGCCAAATTGAATTTAAAAAGGTGCCAAGCAGGGGAGCTTGTAATCAGACTAGCCACTATGTTAGATGAGATAAGCAGAATGACTTTTCTCTATCACGAGATCAAAACAG
The DNA here is from genome assembly GCF_000699105.1 of Pygoscelis adeliae. Lineage (NCBI taxonomy): Eukaryota > Metazoa > Chordata > Aves > Sphenisciformes > Spheniscidae > Pygoscelis > Pygoscelis adeliae. The sequence goes on from NW_008824368.1 coordinate 1,092,838, forward strand.
ACTGCAATTCTTATGCGTGAGATGAAAAGTTACAGTATTTATCCCCCCAGCTTCCTGTGTTCTTAGCACCGGATCTCCGGCTTAGTGGCCTGAAATGGAATTTGCCATCTCCAGCGTAAGGCTTGTCCCAGCCCTTGCAGGTCACCGAGCTCTTTCCTGACACAGTTTTTATTGCAAATTCTTATGGAAAAGAGGAACAAGCTAAACAGAGTTGTGAATGGCTCAGCATAAACTATCTTCAGCCATGGTGTCCCCTTCCACAGCCTGGGGAATGAATTGAAGTCAATGGAGGACAATAGGAAATATAATGTTAACATAGGAGAAGAAGGAATAGACTCGGTTCAACAGATAGCTCAGTGCTTAGGAGAACAGTTTCCAAATCATCACTCCGCTGTAGCCTGTTAAGAAATCATTTTATTCCTTAATTATTATAACAGCATTATTTTGAAACAGTGTTAAGAAAAGCCTGATCCCGCAGACAGAACTCTGTTTACATTCATTTATGGGAGTAGTCCCTCAAACTCGGGTAGCACAAGAGACAATAAAGCTGTGCAGCCCATCTTCTTTGTTGGAAATAGCTCTGGCTATATTAATTATTTCAGTGGCTTGGGGAGTTATCAGTAGTTTGGGGGACAGATGGGAAGGGCACATCGGCATTTGCCTTGGCCCCAGGCCACACAGAGAGGCTCAGGGTCTGCATCTTTGCCTCCCTGATGGGTTTCATCATCGCAGCCTGCTCAAACTTGCAGCCTGGACCAAACGGCTGAATTCTGCTCTCGCTGGTCTGCCCGTGACCCTGAAATACTTTCCAGTGAGAAAGTTTCTAGTTAGAGAGATTTCCAGTACTAAACAAAGCTCTCCAAAGCTAGCCGTTGGGTTTCTTGTAAAAGGACTTCTTGTAAAAATGTCCTGACTTTTATAACTCTTGGTTTTGCAGAATGTGCCTGTAATGGTTTGGGGGTTTGTGTTGGCTGTAAAGAGCTCTATCCCAGTATTTAGTGCCATTCGTCACGTTTTTACTGCTGTAGCAGAAAAAGGTCTTGAAAACTAACAGAATTCCTTGAAAGCTAAACTGCACTACAGCACAGAAGTCTTAAGTTTTGTATTTTCCTGCGTGTAACCCATACAACATCTGAAAGACCCTCTGCAAGTCAGCAGTAGCAGAGGATACATGTGTCTGCAGGTACAGCAAATGGAGCTTTACAAAGGGGTGAAGCTCCTCTCCCCTCGCACTCCACTCCTGTCCCCCTCCGCCTGCTTCCTTCCCCACACAGCACCCTGCTCTCCTTGGCCGGCTTTGCTACTGTAACCCTGGCCTCTGGCTGCTCCCACCTCTGCTCATACCTTTCTGAGGATGCAGTTGAAGCAAAAAAGCTTTTAAAGGGGTGCAGGTTATCTGAAGAGGAAACTCTACCCATGAAAGAAATACATTTGTCATTTGTTACTAAGCCAACATTTAGAGGTCTCCTTTTACCTACTCCTCTACAAAGCACACAAGAAATTAGTCAGCATCAGTACTTATCATATCAAAAATGCAGTAAACTCAAAGCCTCCCCAGTTTCCCAGTCTGACTTCGTTTCATTTAGGACTTCTTTGGAGAAGCAACCAAAGCAACCAAATCTCTGTCTCTCTTCCCCCAGCGATTTCCAGGATGGATTTCTAGAATTTCCTACATTATAACAACAACCATAACAGAAGCAACACCGTACAACTGAGGATGTTTATATAAATTTCCCCGGCAGATGCACTAATCTCCAAACGACATTTAAAGCTCATAGTCATGCAGCAGCACCTGGGCCGATTCAAAGCAAAGTTTGAAATGGAGTACAAAGAAATTTCTTCTCACACATATACTTACAAAGGTCCCTCAACATCACACTACCCCAGTTTCTATAGATTCCCAAAATGAAGCACTTTTTAGTATGTCCTGGTAACCCTTCCCAGTAACAGGCATTCAGCTGTATTGTGCCTGACCTGAATTGCTTCTGCTGCTCTGAATATCAAGTTCATTCTGATTAAAAAATAAATAAATAAATGTATTCATAAATAGGCTTTCAGTTAGCTGCAGACTCAGACAAAAGCCTGAACTTGTGAAGAAGTCAGGCCGCACACTCCCCAGAAGCCATAAGGCTATTTCTTACACTCCACTATGTTAGTGGGTTTCAGATCCTTTCACAGGGCGCTGTATTTCAGAAGGAGCCTTTGTTATTCCAGATTGATCATTCATGGCTTTATCTCAAATCCTTTCTCCTCAATGCAAGGGACGAACTCCATATCCCTTCACATTTATTAGAAAACCATTCTTCTTAAATCAACAATACCGCTTTATATTACAAAGGCATCTTTATTGGGAGACAATGCAAGACAACTGAACTGTCAGATTGCAAAGGACAGGGTCAAATCTTTACATTACTACAGAAATGATATCGTGTTTATCAGAACACCACATTTTCTGCTTCAGTCTCTCTGGAGCCTTTTGGATCATGTTACAAGATAAAAATAACAATGATTTGTAATAGGTAATTGTTTAGGCTTTCTTTCATTAACACCTTCCTTATATTGCTACAAACTACTGCCAAACTTACTTAAAAATCTGTTAGCCCAGTAAAGAATTTTACCTGCAAATCAATAAAAAATAGTCAGTTCTCAAGAAAGATTGGGGTTTATCAGGCTTATGCAGGAAAACCTGGACTCAGCTCACGGTACAGCAACCCACCTAAGAAACAGTTTTGTTCTAAGGCATTAGTCCTGGTGCAATTAATATTCTGTACCCAGGGAATTAGGTAGGATCTGGCATCCCATGAAGGTCTCTGCACTGCTACACAGCAGCAACCTCCTCCAAATCCCACTAGCCTCAATGAGTAGCAATAGCGCTGAGCTCCAGATCCTGCTCTCCCCTGGGTCCTGTGGAGGAATATTGCTGTTGATTTCAGCAGGTCAGGCTCTAAGGAAAAGCCAGTCTGGAGGGAAAAAAAAGTCTGCCTTTGTTCTCTCAGTGTGACATCAGGGGACTGACAGTGGAACAAACAATGTAAATGAGATCTAATCAAGCCTAGTGAATCAGCCTTATCATCAGCATTGTCAGGGTGCATTGACCATGCCCCATTTTTCATACCTGAGAAGACACAGGACAGCTACTAGAAGGGATCTGTCAAATGCAATATTGCCCCTCTGACCTGTGATGTCTCATGGTGGCAAAGTCATCCCAAGACCAAGGAGAGGATGTCCTTCTTGATCCTCTGTGACTTAAGGCCATCTCTACGTGGTCTGAATGCCACTTAGGACCTTGCACTTGGGCAACATAAAAAGCTTAACATTGCTGAAGTCAGGAAAGGTATTCCACAGAGCCAAAGGAAGTCCTTGAGCAAGGAGCCAGCCAACATGATGGCTACCACAAAGCATGTGGCTGTGGGTGGAGTTTTGGTCATATAAATATATCCCGTGTTTCTTAATTACATCATGCTCCTTCCTAACTGCTCACTGCATGGAAACAATATCTTGGCTGCCCTCAAGTTCTACGCCTGACTTCACTGAAATGATGAAGGAGATTGAAAACTGTCTTATTGTATTTTATAAAGCCAAAGTTAAAGAACTTAGAAGGTAAAATGTGTATTGGAGAAGTAGAAGGATATCAGCAAGGAAAGGAAAACGCAGATTGAATAGCGTGAAAAAATTCCAAGTGGAATGCCTAGTAAGCCGAGTTTCCTGAGAGAAGTGAGAAAAAAAACACATTATATAGACATTTAACACCAGACTGGACAAAATCCTGGAAAAAATACACCATTGGGAACAATCCTGTCCTGTCTGTAGGGCATATGACCTCATCGGCACTGGAAAACATTGAAATTTTTGAATGCCTAAATGAAGTTCCCAGTGATATTCAAATATCTCATGGAGCTCAGGAAGCCAAACAAGCCAGATCTTTCAATGCAGAAACAAAATTGCTAACTCCAACCCGGATTCTGCTCTAATCAACACAAATGCAGAGGATCTGAAGTGAAGTAACTCTGAATTTACTTTGACTCTACACCAGCAAAATAGATTATTTGCTCCCCTGCCTCATGTTTTCTGAAGTTTCATTAGGTTATGCAAGCAAAGCCTTTTGAAATGAAAAGCATCACAGAAGTGCTGAGCATCATTGTTCCTTTCTAATAAAAGAGAGGAAAAAAAAGCATGAAGCCTGAACTTCACTCTACAGATAAATAAAACAGCACTCCGGGACTTCTTTAGATCAAAAATTCTGTTCTTAATACAAAATTCTGCTTAAACCAAACACAGCTGCAGCAATATTTAAAACATCACTTTTATATTCAACATCAATAGGAAAACAAAGAGAAGTAAAGAGATTCTTCCCAAAACTTTAGCAGCATCTTTTATTTTTTCTAATACATAAGCAATTCCATTTTAAATGTGCTTCCAAGGCACCTAAAATTTAACTTGCAGTATTTGCTCCAGGCTGAAACTCTGAATGGGTTTTTTTCCCCCTGTATTTAGCTAAAATTTTTATTAGGAGTAAATATAAATGAAAAAACAAAACCGGATGTGTGTTTTGAAGCACAATTCCATATAAACAAGCTAGCTCATTCTGGTAGCTTTTCAAGAAGAAACTCAGCCTTGGAACCACACCCAATTTAGGCTAATGTTGCAATCAAATAATCTTACCTCTAGGATAGAAATATTGATGTCATTTGTACTAAGTGTCATTGACTTCAAAGGACACACAAAAATTTGCAGCCCATAAGGGCCCTGCTGCTTTGTTAGTAAGATTTTGAAACACCAGAAGAGTCAAGATATCTCAAGTGGTTGAGGACAGAAAGAAAAAAACAGACAGCTAAGTATGAAGGCTACTCTCTGCATCATTTGTCTTCTTCAAGTTGCATCTCCACTATTCCAACAGCATTACAGCTCCCTGCTTGCTCTGTGCTGCTCGTGACCTTGCTGGCAGGGATGGCCTCCTCAGAGCTGATTCTGCAACTTTACGACCAGCAATGTTTATTACTGATTCTTCCTCGCTAACCTGCTTCGTTAAAATGGTTGGTGTTAGCTTAAATAGCAAATCTTTGCTAACTCAGGTCTCCTTCGGCGGGACTCCTTAGGGTACAATCAGACAAAAAGCTGTGCTGTTAGATCTGTCGGGGCAGCAGCCTTTAGCAGAGCTGCACCGGGCACTTCTGCGAGCAAGGTGAAGGCAGTCATGGGAAACAGGATCCTCTCTTAAGAGCATACAGAATTTAAGTCTGTACATTTTTCTTACCTATTTCAGATAAGTACCTACTAACTGTGATTCCCCTCCAGTCAGATTTGGTGGCCCATGCATAGAGGAAAGATTCAAGCAACACAAGCTTCATCTCATTAAAAGAGTAGGAATCTAAGTAATGTCATTTATAAACCGAGAGTGACAGAGAACATATATTGCATCAGTTCGGCTTCAGTCCTGAATTCGTCCTATATTTTAACTCCTGTCTGAATACAGCAGAGAGCGAGCTGGCTAATCTTCAGTAAAACATATGCTAGAAAATCTGTTTAAAGATAACATCACTGTCTAAATTCCCTTGCTCTGAACGTCTTCCCAAACAATAACACTTTCCTGCCTTACTCATCTGGACTCCAAACCTAAATCCAAGAATTTGACTCTGTGCTGTATCACAGCATGTGAAGGCACCTTGTAGTGCTGGAAAGCAGATACTGAACATCAGCACTAGCAGTCACAGGATGCAGTTTAGCAAGTCAAAGTCCAGTCGAAAAGGGATAAAGCTGCAAAACTATACACTGCACTTAATCTTTTGGTGGATGCCTACAGAAAACTGGAGAGATAAATGGTGTGAAACATACCAGATGTGAAGCTGCTTCTATACAGGTTGTTCTGGTAAAGAAACCACAACATAGCACAGCTTAAATGGATTAAAGGCAAGCTAACTGTTGGACCTTAAAAAACTCAAAATATAATGATCCTCAGGAAAATGTAATTTTGCAATGATAAATTCTTGGTGCTACATTTTTAAAACTTGCATTAATGATCTGGAAGAAAAGCAGTCAGAATAAGCCACCACTGGAACAACTTATGAAGATCCTGCTTTTCTCAAAGTTAATTAAATTCAGACTAGAAGTTTTTTTCTCAGACATATACTCTTGTTCAAACCAAAATTATATGAAGGCTGTCCGATGACCCATGCTACAGCAGACCTCAGACTAAATAGTCACAGTGTTCTCTGCTGACCTTATTATTGCTGAATCTATGAGCCTATGACATGACATGTAATCACTCACTAGCAACATTTAACAGTGCCATGTTCCTTGTTTGCTCTTCCTCTGTTACCTCCTGGTGGTGTATCTATTCCTTTCATATGCCCCTCTTGCAGTGCCTTTGTATGTGCATATATACACTGGATTAATACCTAGCCTGCAGCTTGTCTTTGTCTATGATGAGGATTGCCCTGTCACATCTCTACATGAGCACAGCAAAGTCACTGAAGCTTTGCATCAGACAAGAGGAAAGACAGGAAGATGTGGCAAAACAGCCCTGAGTAGTTAACTTGCGGGTGAAAAAGAGTGTTTGGTTGGACAGAAGCAGATACCCCTCCCTAGTATCCCCCCAAAAGTTACCCTTTTGAAAAATAGTTTAAGCTAAAGAGGATGAAAGAACTAAAAGGCTATTTTTGCATGGTTTTTTCAGGAACAAATTCCAGGAGGAGTTGGGAAGAATGTATATAGATGGGGGAAATGGACGAGATAGGCTTGGGAGAACTGCAGAAGAGTCTGAGGTAAACATTTCCTTCCTGCAAGTCTCTTGACCACCTCAGACCTTCCCTGTCCCCAGCAAGGCTCTTCTCGATTACATTTTCTCCTTATAGGCAGAAAATGATCCTGACCTTAGTCTTCCAGGCAGAAAGCAGAGAGTCTCACTTCAGCTGTCAGACAAAATAACAGTTACTGGCCACTGCCTGCAGTTTTTTTCCTCCAGGTCCACACAAAGCTTTCCCAGGAATTTCTAGTCCCTGTAGTTAACTGGAACTACCCTCACCAAAGCCCCTAATGACTTTTTCTTAGCCAGTCTCAGAACCGAGACTGCCCTCATTCTCCTTGACCCACACATTGTCTTTGACTGCCAGCCACATTTCTTGAAACATGACTTAGGTTCAGTGACTACATCTCTCCCAAGAGACTCCTCTTACTTCTTTAACTGTTCCCCCAAGCATTTCCTTTGAGGGACAGCTTCTCTACGTGGTCCCACAGTGCTATGACTTAGTGCTCTTCCCTTCTCTGCCCCCTACATTTTAGACCTCGATGGTCTCACATGCAAAGTCAGATTCAGCCATTAATACACTAACAACTTGCATATCTCCTTTGGGTCTGTCTCTTTAAAAACTCCAGCCAAAAATCTCAAAGGCTTTCTCTAAGATTTCCTCACAGACAACACAGCGCCATCACCCCACACTCAATGTTCTCCTCATCTTGATGGAGCACTCTTTCATTCTTCTGCCCTCCGCACCCAGCAAACACTTGTCCTGAGCAGCCTACAGGTGATGGAAACTGTAATGGCCACTATTGGCATGGGACACAGGGCAAAGGATTTTGCAGCAGTTTTGTGTGGTGTTGAGACCTTTTTCCAGAAGGCCACATTTTTTTTTTCTGAGATGAAATCAGAAGTTGTTAGGATGTGTGTCCCCTTTTTCTCAAATAATCAAACGCTCCTTTCATCACTCCTCTCTCCAGTTCAAGAGCTCTCCAGATTTTCTAACCAGCAATTCAAAGACCATAGTTTCAGGAGTTTCAGCACTCCCATGAGACACAAGGGAAACAAGATAGAGAAATGAGGAGAGGAAGAGAAGGCACTGCTGAAAACTTTGCTCATTTACTGAAGGAAGCAGCAAAACTTGTGCTTTACTTGAGTACAAACAATGAGTGATCAGTACTAAAAACAACAGTACAAACCACACGGCTACCCCGTAATCATGGAGAGGGATGACTTCTCACATGCCACTCCGAATCAGGGCCAAAGTGTCAGGTTCAGAGAGGTGTCTAAGTCAGCAGGTTGTTTCATGCTCTGTTCCCTTGGACTCGTACCCCTCTGAGCTTGGCTTAGCTGTCCTACACAGCCAAGGGGAGTTCTGAGCTAGTGCAGATTTCATCTATAATTCCTGTGCAGTGACCATTTTAATGAAAAGCTTCACTTTGCCAGCATAAAACCCTTTAAATTGACCATCCTTGCAATACTTGTGTCTTTTGATCCACTGCCTCTCATAAAACTGGCTAACCTTTAAGTTCATTATGTTCTTAAAATTATTGCTATGTTCTTAAAATCATTGCTCTGCATTCAGAGAGTGAAACTATTCACCAAATTAGTATGTCATATCTGAGCTACCTACCTGCAAATTTCTAGTCTCCCTATTTAAGTGGAATTGACTTGCCACGGCACAATGAAAAGAAAATCAATAATTACAGACTCCAATTTGCCATAGATTTGTTAAACTTCACTTCCTGCTGTCATGCCCTCAATAGTTATGGTCAAAGATACATCCTTGCAATCTGTTCTAGCTACATTATAGTTGCCTTGGTCTTCCAAACATTCAAAGGAAACCAGCTGGAAACACTGCACTTAACTGTTACTAGTGAAGACTGTATCCATCTACATAACTGTGCCCTCAAGAGGTTACAGCCAGCATAACTTTCACCTCAGTTGTCAGTTCTTTGAAGCAATCCAACAGAAATGTTCGTGAAGCGTGTTCTGAGACACCCCAGCAGCAGCTTGCCGGCCGTGGACTGCAGACCACTGCAGAAATGGCTGGCCTTGGGGTGTTGGCTACTTCTTGTCACCCACTACCAAATTGCCTTAGAAAAAGCTAAAAATAGCATTGTTTTTCATGTAAGCAATTGCTGTACTGGCTACAGAGCTGTCACGTAATCGTGCATGGGAAAGGAAGCATTCCCATAATTGCAAATGGGAGGAAAAGTCTATGATGCAATCTTCCTAATAGGAACAGAAACTCAGAGTGTATCATCCCAGAGTCATCTTAAAATACATGTATGCTCTGTAGCCAGGATTATCTGAAACAGCAAATATAGACTAAGTACATAAGATCAACCCATATCTAAAGACCCTTCTGACTCTGCATGAATCTGCAGGTTCTGCCATTCAATTTTTATGAGAAGAGCAGATTTATGGTATAAGCACTCATGAATAATTCACTCCCCTGAGTTGCCACATACAACTTGGGGAAATCCCAGCTGTAAAACCTTGGCACCATTTAGCTAGTGCAAGCTGCACTACTTTTATACAGGTGTTATTCCACTGACCTACTTGGAGTACCCCTCCTTCACACTGCTAGAAGAAGAGGATCAGGCTGTTTGCTTACCACCTCTGGTAAGCAAACCTCTCTGCCACCTCTTCACAGCAGTGAAAATGCTTCCAGTGTTGGAGTAAGTTAGTTTTAGCAACCTTCGTGCTTTGGCTCACCACAGCTTCAGGGGCTTGTACATCTCACCCACTCCTGGGCCTCCCGTAATACTCTGTTGTCAATTGGCTTAGTTCCTCATCAAGTCCGTGTTTTTAAATCAAGTTGAGAAAATTACCTGGATCCTAGACTGATGGAACACCACTAAAGCCGTAAACTAGCTACACTGAGCATGCCTTTATGCTGGTTTCTAACCTCCAGAGAAATACGGTTTATTCCAACACTCATCCTCCACCACTGGAGCTGGAGCCACAGCAGGGTGTCAGTGCACGTGACTCAGACAAAAAGAAACAGAAAGTGAAACCGCCTAGCCACCTCCTCGCCCTAACATGAGGATGAATTAACAGCATCACTCAGTGGGCTGCTTATTTCCCCAGGCTTTTTTTTCTTCATATAAAGATAGGACGGGGTTCTCTTCCCCAATCAAAAAAAATATTCATGAGGGTTTTATTTAGTTAGATCTCCAAGTGGAGGCCAATTAAAATGACAGTCACCATACAGCCACTGAGCCATATTCAAAGTGTTCATCATGGTATATAACTAAACCTACAACTGTAGTACAGGTAACAAAGAGCTGGCATTCCCGCTTAGTAAATAAAGTGAACAGCTCGCGCTACCTTGACATAAAACAACCTAATAATTTTAGTGCCTAAGTTAGGCATCTGAATAAATGTAGTCATGTCATTTAAACAATGAAGCTATACTGATTTATAGCAGCTAAGGATCTGACTAAGGATGTAAGGATCTGATCTCTACCCTGATATGTCCCTTCAGTTCATCCAAATTACTGGCTTTCACCACCTGGCCTCTCCCTCGTGTCCCCACACTTACTTTTTAAGCACATTAAGAAATGACGGGTTCTCACCTTGTTCATTTCTTATATGTTCATTTCTTATATTTCATTTCCAGCAGTGCTGAGTGAAATGCGAGACAACCATAAAAGCCAGTAGAGGGGAAAATTAGACATGCTGCGTAACTAATTTCTGAACTGTAAGCAAAGTTGTTAGCAATTTTCATTTCAGATCACAAGTTCACATTTCTTTGAATTGTCACCTACTAAGGACAAGCACTACCTGCTCACACCCTTCCGGGCAGGACGGGATGCTGCCTGCTCAGCCGGGACAAGATCCAGGAGTGGCCATGGTGTGGTCTGAAGGGACCTCTCACCTCCTTCCACAGGAGCCACCATCCCGCCTTGGAGAAGGATGCACACCTTCAGCCCACACCAGCGTCCCAGGGGTGCGGGGTTCCTCCCATGTCCCCCAGCCGGCCACCCACCGCTGGAGCTGCTGGAGCTGCCGTGTTTGCTGGGGTGGCTGTAAGCAGACACAGGCACGGCCGGCCCCACTCCGCAGGCAGGCAGGGGAGCACCGCCGCGAGAAAGGGGCCAAACGTAAATCAAAACCAGACAAACTGAGCCAACAGTTGGAAAGAGGGGGGGGTGGTTAAAGCACAAGCCTGTGATGGCTCTAAGTGAAAATAGCCAGACCGAGCAGGCTTGCAGAGTGTCACCGAACCAAAAATCCCCTCCAGCCCCTGACTGCCCGGCTGGAACCGTATAATGGAGCAGGCTTCAAGAAGCTGCAGCTCCCAGCAGAGTTAACTCTCCAGCAGCTGCTGCACTTTCAAATTGTCAGCCAGATTAAACACAGGAATGACTGTGCGTCGAAAAGCTTAG
>NW_008824368.1:1104017-1107547 GCF_000699105.1 Pygoscelis adeliae
GGGGTCGGTTTGCTCTAAAGTACAGAAACTACTCAAAAAGTTGGAGGCAGGGCTCTCTGCGGCCGGGAGGGAGCTACACTGGCATTGCCTGGCTGGAGGCTTGGCACGGGGCCCTTTCCTTGCCTCAGTTGTCCAGCCTGAGCTGGACGGTAGCAGGGTTTTTGTCTTGTGCTTCCTTAGGACTACAGACTCGGGATGTATCCAGACTGCCATTGCAGGGCAAGTTTCTGTTTGGAGGGGAGAGAGATGGGGATCCCGCTGCAGCTTGCTCCTCCACAGCATGAGCCAGGGCACCTGGCTGGGACCGGACGCTGCAGGACACCCAAAACGCTGGTACCTGTGCTGCCCTAGCACCAAGAGCTCAGGGAAACACATCCCCTTACGGGAGTGAGTGCACGCAGGCGGTGGAGCACTTTCACCAGATGAAAGTGAGTGCCACTGAGCTGCATGTCACCGATGACAAGAGAATGATGATTTACTGGGAAAACTGTCCTATAAAAAACACACTTGAGGATCCTGTTTACTGTCTCATACCCTTCAAATACTCTACAGTTACAAATACTCCATACAATTACAAGATAAAAAAAGGAAGGGAGGAAATTCTCCCACACTGTCTAGCCCATAGACTCAACAAACCCACGGCACCCTCAGCAGGCAGCGTGGGTCAGACAGCCCAGCGGGGCTCCTCCTGGGTGATGGTGGGCCACCTCCACCAGGGATAAATAATCCCTGCTTCAACCTGAGCCACGGACTTGTTGCCAGTTCCACACAGCTGCAAACAGCAGAGGTGTGCTGGTGATGGGGGTAGGAAAGAGAAAGAAGAGAGATTGTTCCCAGGTAACACAGCCTCTCCTCTGCAAAACAGCAATGCTCCATGGGGCTCTGCAGCCTCCACACTTCTCCAGGTACATCCATCCCGGCTGGGCTCCACTGGAAACAACAGCCCACAAAAATGCTGCAAAGACACTGACCCACAGAAATCAACTTGCCATGCAACTCGCAAAGCTTGCACAATGACTGGGCAGGGACTAAGTGCAAAAGAGTGACCACAAGCGGTTGCATCTTTGGGCCACATTCAGGCATCCAGGCAACCAGCTCAACTGTCGAGGGAGCCAAGTGGTCTCCCTCACTAGCAGAAAGCTTGGCTCACCCCCTCCTCATTCCAAAGCACCAGGGGAGTCTCCACACATGTAAACCTGCAGCCTGGATGTCTCCATCCCATCCCCGCATGAGCACTTACCCCCCAGGAACTGGATGCCTCCTGCCACCCTGCCCACGGTCCTGGAGATGAGCTCGGACACGCAGCAGCCCATGAGCGCCGTCAGGGCCACCAAAAGGAGTAGCCCACAGCCCAGGCCCGTCACCACTGTGCAGATCCTCCACTCGGCGCTTGGGATGGCCTGAAAGGAGGCGTAACGGCCACACTGCTCCACCATCACGGTCGTCTGGCGGCTCTCGTCCCGCACCGGGTAGGAACACCTCCGGAAAGTGCCAAAGGAAACCGACTTCTCCAGCTGTGACCCCAAGAGCCAGTAGGGCATGAAGAAGCCCACGCAGGAGGCGGCAGCGCAGAGGAAGGAGAGGAAGGCCCAGACGACGCCGGCACAGGTGAGGCTGGAGGCCATCTTTGTATCTGCTCCAAGACCCCTCGCAATGGGGAGACAGAAAAGCAGCTGTGTATTTTAGAGGAGGTTTATGGATAATCCGGAGTCTCTCAGCCTTGACAAATCCTCACGCTGGGAGAAGCTCGGATCCTAACAGCTGGGGGGATGTTTCCTCCCATCATGAAGTCAAAGGTCCCTAATTAAATAGCACCACACAAAAAAAGGAGAAAAATACAAGTTCAGTAATACTGACATTAGAAAAAATGTTTATCTGCCAGAGTGTTTTTCCTTCCTGCAGGAGTGTTTTCCCTTCCTTTTCATTAAGATATCTCACTTTTCTGTCCCATCCTTGCAAGCAGCTGCTAGAATCGCTGTCAGCGATACCAGCTGCCAGGGACGGTGGGATGGTGGTGGCAGGCAGCCCAGCCGGCACAGGCTGCTGTGCGCATCCAGGAACGCTCTGCAGCCACCTTCAGGGGCTCCCCGTGTACTTGCCTACTCACTTTTCTCCACCGTACGTCTTGATCTTTCCCGTACCGATAGAGAAAAAAGGCGAGGTCTCATTTATCCTTAGCTAGTCGGGCCTTCCTCCTGCAACGCCTGGGAAAGGTGATTCACATTATACATGGCCCCACAGCTTCAGTGCAAAACTGCTCACAGTGCCTAAGGCTTTTCAAGATCAGACCCTTGTGGCAGAGGTAAACTGCATTAACACACCCTCGAGAGAAGTGTTACGAGGTGACATTTTTTCCAGCACTCCCCTAAGTTGTTGGCATCCCTGTGCCAATGTCTGCCATCACTTGATGTCCAGCAGTGCCAGTAACCCCAACTCCAGGCGGGCTCCTGGTAGGTGAAGACATTGCCACATCTTTTGGATTCACTCCCACGCAACCTCAAGCAGCACATGATTAAAACACAAGGGTCTCAATATTCCTGCTTGCACTCAGCCCAGCTCCTTCTCTTCTTTGCCTCTTCCCAGCTCAAACCCAGGAACCTTAACCCCTCTGCATCCTTCTCGGACAACTCCCAGCCTCTAAGCTCAGTACCAGTGTGACCAAGTGTGTTTGACTGTCATAGAAACCTACACGCTGCTTCCCAAAGGTTGGGGGTGTATTTCTTGTTAAATCCACACTGGATCGTTACTCCAAATGCATTTGTAAATTTATGATCATTTCTCACAGTTGCTGCCAAATTAATTCCTATAGCTATTTACAGGGGCTTTTTTTTCTAAGCATGATTAGGCACCAGTCAGTGAATTCAATACATGTACAGGCAATAAAATTAACACTACTTCAGCACGAGGAGAGAATGTAAAGAAAGAGTCTGTAAGTGAAATTAAGCATGTGTACCACACAAAAGTTGTGTTTACTTTTAAAACACTAAGAAAAAGAAGTCTCTTCTATAATGTTAAAAAAGGCCTGTGCTGCTACTCAAGAAGTATGCACCTATCTAGTCGTAGCCCATCTGCAGAAATGCCTTTCAACCTGCAAAACACCAAACTCCTGGGGATAAAAACTTGGGAGAGGAGCATAGGGTGCCTCCATCCCTCTAGAGGCATCTTTGGAGAAGAATCTGCCTGTGTCTTGGCGTGGCACCAAACGTCTAAGGCAAAGTGGGTCACGACACTTGGGGAAGATCATTCCCTGAATCGGGGGAGGAGGTACGGCTGGAAATAGGGGACAACATGGAGGCTTCCAGGGGTAGGACCGTGCAAACCCGCCGGCTCCGGCGGGGCAGCAGCTTTGCCTTTCCGGAGGCTGCCAGCCTACAGCCGGGGCCCTCTCCGGGGAGGCGGACTCGCCCCTCCGGCCCCGAAACCCCGCTCCCCCCCCTCCGGGGGTAGGAGGGGGCGGCGGAGAGATCCGGCTCCCCCCGAGGGAAGGCGGCGGCCAGGAACCCAAACTCGCCGGGGGGGTGCGAGGGGAA
>NW_008824368.1:1107712-1108082 GCF_000699105.1 Pygoscelis adeliae
GGGGGCCCGGGAGGGGTAGGATGCGGGAAGGCAAGGGGATGGGAGGGCTGGGGATCCGGGAGGGGAAGGGAGTCTGGAGGGTCCGGTGGAACGGGCAAGGTGTCGGAACGGGGAAGGGGATCCGGGAGGGGAAGAGGGTCCGGGGGTGCAAGGGATGTGGCCGTAGAGAGTGGGTAGGGGTCGGGGAGGGGAAGGAGGTTCTGAGGGCTCGGGGAGCTGGAGTCGTGCAGGGGATGCAGCGTACAGGGAGTGCGGGAGGGCAGCGGTCCGGCAGAGGAAGGGGGTGCAGAGGGTCCGGGAGGAGCAGGGGATGCAGCCGCGCAGGGAGTGCGGGAGGGCCGGGGTCTGGGAGGAGCAGGAGGGGCGGGGG
>NW_008824368.1:1108849-1121231 GCF_000699105.1 Pygoscelis adeliae
TGGGGCGATGGAGCCGGGAACGGAGGGGAGGAAAGGGCAGGAGAGGAGAGGAGGAAAAAGCCGGCGGGGAAGGAGTGTTAGAAGGAAAGGGGGAAGGCTGCAGCTCTTACATGGGAAAATACGGGCTAATCTCCTGATGGTGTGCGTGTGATAAGAAGTGTGTGCGCGCGCGCGCGTCTGCCTGCGAGCTGCTGATCCAGCATTTTGATCGCAACAGTTCGGGAGCTGGTCTACAGCGAGAGTAAATGTGACCGGAGTACCAAGCAGCTCATCCCGGCTGGGTTAGGTCAAACGGAGAGACAGGAGCTCCAGTCCTTACGCGGTGTCTTAAGTGGGAAAGTTTTGGGGAGGGGGTGCCTTCTGGGGGCAGGGAGAGATGGTGCACACAGAGCCTGTGGGAGAAAGAGAGATTTCCTATTCTGCTTTTTCCTCTCCGCCCTGCAGCTTGAATAAATTCCTTCAGACAAGACAATTTTGTGCCACGTTTAAATTATGTCAGCACCAGACATGCAAAATCTCTTTGGTAATGTTTCTTTTACAGTCCTGGAACATGGCATGTGATTTAAGTACTGATCATTAATATTATTAATGCTAACTGGAAGTGAGGTTTATTGCACTCAGTCTGTGTTTACACCATTTAATAGTAACAACAGTCATGTTCAGAATTAAATTACAAAGCTACTTCATTGGAGTTTTTTTAAATAAGACTTTCCATATTTTCCCCATAATGCAAAGTCTTAAAACCAGAACACTACTGAAAATTTTCTCAAGGGATAAAAAATGGATTGGAAAGTATCTAGCAAGATCGAGTTTTCCATCCTAACATTTCAAGCGTATTCTTTAAGGAAAAGTGCTTCGAATCAGTGCTAACTCGGTAGGTTAAATATAGGCTGAGTGCTAGAATGTATGCAATAATGTGCTTCACAAGGAAGACAATGAAGGCATACCCCCAAAACAGCCATGCCCCCTGACTACCTCTAGGCTACATCCACCTAGTATACATCTATATTACCAAGTCATGTGGATCAATCTGATCCGATCACTTGGTGCTGAGGACCTGAATGATGTTCACACTTTTCCATAGGTTTTTCTTCAGATTCACTGCAGCCTGGGCCTATGGACTGAGGGCCACATAAGCACTCAGAATGCATACTCAGGTGCACTCCTGGCGCCTGTCTTCTGCTTTAGTGCCATCTGCATCCACTTTGTGTACTCACCACTGCTGGGTAAACCAAAACGTCGTAAGTGAGGATGGTCTGGAGATTCACTCCAAAAGCGTGCTCTTGATCCACTCCAAAACATGAATGTGAATGTGCCCACGGGGTGGCTGACAGAAAGGGAGCTGGTGTGACTTTCCCAAGGCTGAGAGCTGGAGCCTGCTCCGCAGCATACCATTCTAGCACCCTCCTCTCAAATCAGCTTTCTGCCTGGTGCCAAGCCTCCACCCCGGAGCGTGCACAAGCTCTCTGGTCTCTACTTGTGCAAGGAGCTATGCACTTCTAGACGGGTGCAGACACTCTTCATTTACCGCCCTTGTGCCTTCTTGGCTCCGGTATTTTACCTCCTGCTATTCATTTTACCAACACCTGAAATGACAGGGAAACCAAGCTGACATTGTGACATTTGAACCGCACTCTTGGTGTAAAGAAAGAGAAGAATCGAGTACTGTTATTAAATCCGCAATTGCCTGAAGACCCGGTCTGACATTCTTTCCTTAGCCAAGGGCCTCGGTTATAATGAAACTGTGATAAATGTGTCTAAATTAGGCATGTGTTGGGATTAGACATGGGTAGAAATTGCTTGGCATTAAAATGACTGTGGAAAAACTTCTGTTTCACACATGTAAACAGTTTCTCAGTTAAAACTGGCTTTGTAAAGCTAGGGAGAAGCAAACAAGGATGCATTTATTCATGCAGTTTCTCTCTTCCATGGTATATGCCAAGGTCCCCAAGTCAGTGTTTGCTTTGCTAATGGCATCTCTACAGCAGTTCATTTACTTCCCTTATATGGCCTTTACATTCACTCCCTGAGCTGCTGCCATTCTGCATTCCCTCATGGAAACTGAATGCTGAATTCTGCATCTCTCCTGAAGCATCTTATCTTGCCAACGGTCTCTGAATGCCCCCGCAAGCTGGCTGCATGACTTAGTCACTTGTAGGGATGTAGTGAAAAAAGCTTTTTTTCTCAATCCATTTTCTGTCAGAGAAGGAGTTTTGTTTTGATTAGAAACAAATTAAACACATTGTGTGTGTAAGTTAACATCCAAATCCTTACTCCATTTTTTCCCTAATGTTTACAACTCAGCATGCTTCAACTGTATCAACATTTGCTGCCCCTTTCAGGGAACATTGTGCTTAGAAGCATTTTTACTGGAAAAGTTAGCCGAAATATTTCAATCCACATCTACCCTGTCTGAAAAAAGAAGGGAGTTATTACACGGTGCTTCAGGATTCACAATCTCTCTTGTAACCACAAAAGCAGAGAGACCTCCTCAGAGCAGAGCGATAACAAAAGTCCAGGTCCCCAGGCTCTTGTCTATACTGAAATAGCAGGTGGTTTTAAAATTGGTTCTGGTGTTTTGAAATTTAAGACAATACGCTTATGAGAAAACTTCAGAGTTGGTCGAGGGAACCTGAGCTGCAGATTCCCCACTGCTGGAACCACTGGAAGTCAGACTGGATCAAATACCCACGAATATGCTGTCAGAAAACTACCCTAGCAGGGAGACGGGAAAATATGCTTATAGATTTTACCATTTCTCTTCTCCTCAATCCATTGACTAAGCTGCTGTTACAGCTGGGGCCCTACAGACTCGATGGAGCTCATTAGCACAGCAGAATAAAGAGAGAAAATCCTGCCACTGTACCTAAATCAATCCCGGCTAATATACACATCACAGGCTCGGCCACAGAGTCTTTCATTACAGCATATCCTGTAAGACAGTCCACCGTCATATAAAATGCCATAGGGGAGTACGTATGTTCCCAAACCCCAAGGAAAACGAAGCAGCTAGCGAACCTCCATCTCATTCTTCAGTCTTTGACGAGAAAAAGAAACAAGACGTTTTTATCTTCTGGGACACCATCTGGTTTTCTCTTGTGTGGTCCACAGGAGAGTGATCGTGCCGACATGGTTCCGAGCATCTTACAAAACTGGATCTTCAGGTCGTGTCTGTACTTGATTTTAAATGAAAAAGAAAGGTGTAGGCACAACAATAGACTTGAGGCTAAGTACTGGGAGCAACAGAAAGTCAACCCAATTATTCAAATACAGCCACTAAAAACCAAACAGACAAGTACTGTTAGGGAAATCATCTGAGAATTAATATATTTGCCTGAAATTATGTCCAATCTACAGCACCTGGAAAAAAAAAATCAACTGAATGGGCAGAAAAAGTCTAACACCTGCAAATTTCTCAGAGGAAGGTAAGAAAACAAATTCAAGTCACTAGATCCTAATACATCCATATGGTGTCTCTTCCTAGTCAAACACATTGCATGTTTTCTACTGCGGGTGGAACTAGACTCCCGAGATTTTGGGCTGTCACGTCTAAACCTGAATCCTGGCCTAAAAACTTAGCTCTAAACAAAAGATCCTCTCTCCACTTCCATTCCAATACTATATTGTGATTAGTACTTATTTTTATGGTGGTTCTCATGGTGGTAAATTTTATAAATCGTACTATTGACAGTTCATGAACAGAACTTAACACATTTCTGAAGGACAGTTGTCTTACTGGATATAATGCTGTTGTTGTTAACATCCGTCTTTTAATCTCTGGATGCACATACAAATAACACGTCGATGTAAAACAAAAAAGGGAAGCGTCCTTTATTATTTGCCATAAACTCTCCTTATGTTGTTTCATCTGTATAAAGTTGTTACTTATCATCTATTATATAAAAGCCACCAGGTGGTCTGCGTTTTGCAAGGCTCTAAAATAGTAGCTACAGCAAATCAAGCTACTGCTTATCTCTTTTGTGTCCTGTTGCTGACAAGCTTGGTGGCTGTGGGAGAGGCTGGAGAGGTTTATTCCGCATCAGCCCCACGGCTGAAAGGAGGAATGCCTGCTCTGCCCTCTCAAACACTGCCAAGGTGATGGAGCTCTGAGACGACAGGCCCCAGACCCGTCCTCCTTCGACGGGGAATTGGCTTAGTCCTGCACAAACTCAGGAAAAACACGTGGGTGATTTCAATCCTAAATTTCCACTGTTCCCAAGTGGACTTTGAAAAATAAGGAACGTCTGGATGATGAATGAGCAATTTCCCAGTAAGAAATGCTCATCTACTGGCAGACTGTTTTCTGTGCATATAGACCCAATACAAATAATCTAATCGTGGCACCTTATTTACCAGGGGAACATCTGTCTATCTTCCCTAGCTGCTGTTAAAGAAAGATGCGGGGAATATACAAAGAGAATGTCTTGCCACGGTGTTTTCTTGCATTTCGTGGCGTGTGTGTGCGTGTGTGTGTGTTCGGAGAAATGAGATTGTTTAACGACGCATGCAACAGTAAGAAGATTTTTTCCTTTTAATTTAAAGCCTCGGTTAGGGATCGGCTTTCAGCTGAGCATCACATTTGAAAACCAGGGCCAGAAGCGTGCTAGTCCCCAGGTTCTCACAGCCGGCGGTGTGCTCGGCACGGCAGGGGAGGGAGCGGAGCTCCGCGCTGCTCGACAGTGACACTCGCTGGGCGGCCGGGAGCGGGGGCGCGGAAAAAAAAAAGGCTTCACACCTCCCGGGGCCCTGTGGAAACGGCATGGGTTTGGTCCTCGCCCCCCCCCGAAGCGTTTGATGCGGGCTGCAGACGGAGAAGGGCGTGTGCGTGAAAAGTGGGGGCAGAGATCAGAGCTTGTTTCTGTTCTCCACAAAATTTGTGTTCTTCGTTACCGCCCTGTGCCACTATCTTGAGGTTCCTGGGGTGCATTTGCAGAACATACAACGGTGACTTTAGTGGCACAGTTCGCATAAACTGTGTGTACCTGTGAACAGGATGCAAGGCAGCGTTGCGTTGCTCCCCCCAGCTTTTTGCCGCAGAACCGGAGCGGAGCTGCCTCTCCCCCTGAGCTCTAGCCATCATTTGCATCTAGGTCACCATATTAGATCACATTCCCAAGGATGAGGCTAATGATTTCTGGGGGTTTTAGAAAGGAAAGCTGAAAATCCTCTTGTTGGGGACAAAGGCCAATTCATTTTACAAGTGGAAGCTCATTTCCTCCCCATCATACCCTGAGGTTTGTACAGATCTCAGGCACTCCGTGAAGCTGGAACCTCTGAAATCTCGCACGGATTCATTCACAGAAAAATTGTAATGCCAACTTTTGTCAGCTGAAACCCAAACAGTACCCACTTTCCAGTGTATCAACGTCCGAAACATGTTCTTAGTAGGGGAAGGACCAAGCTCATTTTTTTAAAGCTCTCTATAAGGCTTGTCAGTAGGAAATCCAGTACATATATAGCATTCATATACCTACATGGGTATGCATTTATGTATTATACATATATACCTATACCTCCACATGTTAAAAATCGGCACAGGGAGTACCTGAGACCCAGATTGGACTGTAGAGCCCAGGCTGCCTGCCCTGCACTGCACATGGGGAGCGACAGGCACCTATTCAGCCACAGCAGGTTGAATCGTGTTCTGGCCATGCCTCGCGCTCACAGGGAAGCTGCAGCAAGCTGAAGAGGGGTGTATCTTGGTCTGTGTGTCTGCGTTAATCTTTGGCTTTGGCCCCATGTTATCCTTCCAAATTACAATTTGTTCTTCCTATGTCATTCAAATGCATCGCTTCCTGTTTCCACCAAAAGCTGCGTGTTCTGGGAAGAGCTCTTAACTGCGTGTAAAAGGGGTCTCTCTATATTATGTTGTAACAAAATAACCTAGGCATAGATTGTGCTTCTGCAATATAACTACATATTTCAATATTCCTTTTTGCGATGAAAAAGGTAATTAGCAATATCATTACAGTTGCCACTTATAAGGGGGAAGATAGTAATTCCATTAATGTGCTCACAGGAACTTCATTTATATTACCTCTTAACCTTTACAAGGATATTATCATTCCAATAATTAATTTCTTTTTGCCATTTAATTTGCAGTTTACCATTTTCAAGCAAAATTACCCATTAAACTGAGGACTCTTTTAAAAAAAAAAATATCCTTCACACAAATATACACCACAAGCCATCCTTAGAGAAGCTAGACATTTGCTAAGCCACTTTCACGTTTGTCTGAGAAGAGAGGACTATGATAGTTCTGTGTATTAAAGATCTGCCCATCGCTTGGGCCTTTAACCATCTGGAGGAAAATGAGGCAGAGTGGGGCTGAGGCAGTGATGAGGGAACTAATTCTTATTCTCTTCCTCCAAATACAGGAAGGCAATGAGTCCTTCCTCTCTGATTGATGCAGTGGGAGTTGTCTTTCCTCTTTCTTCACAACCATCTTGTTTCTTCAGCTGAAGTTAATTTACGCCAATACCCATCCATGAGTGCTTCTGTTAACTTCAGTGACTGAAAAAAGAGAGGAACTTCGGCTCAGCCTTGTAAAACACAGAAACTCTGTCCATGAATCACCAAGAACTTAAGCACATCTTCAAGTCAGTGACCAACACTTTGGAGAATGGAGCTCAACACACGTATTCCTGCTCACACTCAGGTCTCTAGTAAAACAACTATTCATTTCAATGAATCAGACACAAGCCGATATTCCTGTGGTGGCGTGCTGGCATACTATCTCTGCTACTAATAATAAAAATTGTGTCCAAATCTCATCATGCTAAAAGAAAATTGGATTAATATTGGTATCTGAGAAGGTGGGTAATGCATCCCAAGTAGGCATATCTATGATAGAGTGAAACATACCTCTGAGAGATGGATTTGCATGGGAGAATGGAGAGGAGGTGACAAAATGAATAAAGAAAGGAGATACAGGAGAAGAGGAAACAGAAGAAGCAGGTATGAACTAGACTGCACCATTGATTTATGAATGAAATCTAAAAGTTTGTTCTGATTCAGGTGCAAAAATCAAACTAGCCCTTAGGCAGTTCTACCTTTGCAACTGGCAAGTCCATGATATGTCACCCAAAATGATATGTGTCTGGATGATATGTCACATGCCTACAGGCACCAAGTGGATCATTTTACTGTGAAAATAAGACATTTTATTTATTTTATGGTAAAATCAAACATCCTTTTTTTTTCCACCCCCTTCTCCATGAGTGTAAGGAGAGTCTGGGCTTACACCAGCATCCAAACACAGTGTTTCCTTTCTGCAGCACTGAAGCTGGGGCATGCTCTCAGTATTGTTTGCAGACAAGTCAAAAGACACAGTCAGACCAATGGGGTAAAAAAAAATAAGTGTCTAGTCAATGGTCCATCATAAAAGTTTGCTATGCAGCCAGCGGAGAGGACTAGGTAGGAATCTTAGGATGACTTGCCTTCTGAAAGTGCCTTTCTTTCACTCCTCTGATAGGCGGGAGGTCTGGATGCTTAGCTATGGACTTCACCCCTGACTTTTAGATGGTAGAAGACTGGTGAGATGTGTCCCATCATAAGTACTTAACTTTGTCTTCAAGTCTTCAGGTATCCAAGAGAGTGAGAAGAGATTCAGGCCACTTAATATTCAGAGCTCCCTATATCAGCAGTGGATCAGCAATCACACCACTAGTAAAGCAGCAAAATAGTCTGCTTTTTGACCGGTGGAAGGAAAGCCTAGCTCCATGCCAGCATGGGCATTTCTTGCCATAAGCTTTCCGCAGTGAGGCACAAATATTGCTTGAAGACAATCTGCTAATTTCTGCCAGTTAGCACTGCAGTCTGCAATCTGGTTAAGGCACTTGATGCTTCTCTTTAAGGTGTTACTGTGCCTATATTATTACGACTCTGGACTTTATCACATAAAAGGCCATGTATCGGACAGAAGTAGAAAGAAGCTACTAATCATCAAAATTAACATTAAAATATCCTTTCAAAACCTCCAGATTGGCAGTTCACTCAACATGACATTTGCTTTTTGAAAGGCGTGTGCTCTGCATGCACAACGTTTTAAGGTGTCATTGTTTAAGGCAAGTTGACAGTGATGGGTGATGTATAAACATGCTGACAATATTCTGAAGAGAGCTCTACCTGCATGGACAAGAAAGTCCTTGCTAGTTTGCATGCAAGAGGAAGCTTGGGGCCTATTCTGGGGATCTTGATAGTCTCTTGTAATTAATACTGTACTTGGAGGTTGCTGGAAGTGCTCCTTGAGCTCCTGCCAGGGAATGAGTGCTTCACAAAGCTGTTGACGCCGTGCTGTACACCAGCCGAACCAACCTACTCAGCTGCAGTTGATGCTGACACAGAACTCCTGCATTGGCAAAACCCTCATCTGAGCAGCAAAATGCACAACGCTTTTTCCTTCCAATGTAATCACTGAGCGACATCAGTACTATCCAGCCATCTGACAGCCGCATCACTCAGCATGGCAAGGCTGAGCTGTCTTCCTTCTGCATTTCAAAGCAGGCAGCCCATCACTGTGCTCCCGCCTGCTGTCCCACAGCCACCCGACGGGGCTTGGGACAGACTAAGTTGCTACCACTCTACCCCTTCTTGGCAGAGCTGCCCAGACTTATTCCAGCCTCCCTATTTCAGATTGCAAATGGATAAATATGCACCAGAGACGCCAGAGTTTAGAAACAAGGTTGCTTCCTTCAACCTTCGCCTTCCTTTGGGGACATAACTATTGGCTTCCAGTGCGTCAGTCATGGGGATGCCAGCCCTGTAATAATGCCATGAAGGCAAAAACGACGACCAGAAAAGGATGGCAGATAATTTTACCAGGAAACTGCAGGCTTAAACATATTTCTTCTGGAGGTGAGCAGATCTTTGCAGAGAAATTGTTTGCAACTCATCTGCAGTGAGTGCGACCAGTGTCAGCCGTTAAGTAATAAGTTATTTTTATCCACTGCAACTCTCCAGCATCTCTGAGGGTGATGGCATTTCGCCAAGGCTTTGGGAGGCCTGCATGAGCTGACACACAAAGATGAATGGTTGAGGCAAGCCCGGAGGACACTTCTGAGTCAACTTTACACAGGGAATCAAATCCAAATATACCAGGTAGCTCCACATTGGAGTTGCTGAGAAGTTGTTTTGCTTCCCTCCTGACAGATGTCAGAGAGTGTGACTTCTGGCATTTTGGAAACTTTTACTTTTCCTGCTATAGCAATAAAGTTCCATTAAATTCATCCAAACAGAATTCCTATGAGCACTAAGGAAACCTGTTTATGACACCCGTACCTGTAAAATTAGGTTGATGCTGTAATGCTGCTATGAAAATAGCCATGTTTATCAATATTTTTATGTGACTTGCACTAGCAACATCTCTAAGGTGCAGTTTCACAAGATGATGGATTTTGTGGTGAAGCTC
Source organism: Pygoscelis adeliae (assembly GCF_000699105.1). Classification (NCBI taxonomy): domain Eukaryota; kingdom Metazoa; phylum Chordata; class Aves; order Sphenisciformes; family Spheniscidae; genus Pygoscelis; species Pygoscelis adeliae. The sequence continues at coordinate 1,118,259 of NW_008824368.1, forward strand.
TTGCCCCTATGCCACACCATTGCTTGTCCCCTCAAGAGTTCCTTGTTCCCTTGTGGTTCCAGGTTCACTTTTGCCTGACAAAATTGTCAGCTGCCATTTAAAAGGGAGGTCCTATCCCCCAGTTTTCCTTGGCCATATACTCTCGTCCCTTCTGTGCCAATATGAACATTTGTGCAGGATTTGCTGGGTTAGCAAGGTGAGAAATCTACGATCTTGTGCAGCCACATCCCAAGGAACAGCTACCAGATCCAGTATAGCAGTTATTAACGCTAAGGACTGTACTTTGGATAAATACTGTACTTTGGACTATGGTAAAGAAATTGGCTGGAGCTGAGAGAAGCCAGTCGTACTACCCTGCATGCATGGCAGAAGTGTGTCAGGGGTAGATGAAAAAAGAAGGGCAAAAGTTATGCAAGTTTAAAAGGGAGCTTTGGAAAAAATAAATAGGCTTCAAAACAGAGACCAGCCAATCAGTGCAATAGAGAAAATGAAATGGAAAAGGCTGCAGAAATGCACTTCATTATCCATTTTATTACTGTGTCTATATTTATGCATCTCTTGTTCTGCCAAGCAGAGTAATAGTACCTGGGAATCTTGTATGAATCCTGAATGACAGCAATATATGCTACATTTGTCACGTGTCTCCAGTGACATAAACTGTAAACACAAAGTGACTATAATGGTTGGGTTCTGGGGAAAACGAGAATTGCCTAAGCTATGAAGGCATTTCAGTGATGAAAAGTTATGGTTCATCACTAGCTGTGGGAGCTTAAGGCAGTAGTCTGGATTTCCATTAAAGGATCGCAATGAACAGTCTGTTCACAGGAAACACGCCAGAAAAGTCAAGGGAAGAAAAAACTAAGAGATTTGACTGAGATCCATAAGATGTGGACAGTTGACCCACAAGTCTGGATTAAAAGACAGCAGTTGGAGGAGCTCTTGAAAAAGGCAACTCTGCCAAGTTTGCCGCAGTTATGGTCTGTGTTAAAACTTGTGCTGCTGAGGTACTTACTCAAAAGGCATTTTTTCTAATGCCATCATTCCCATGATTTATTAGATCTACATTTGGCTTCTCATGATCCATGTCATGGCCATGTCATGATCCCATAGATGGCCTTGTGTTGATTGGCTGATGTGGAGGCACCGCCCAGTAATTTAGGTATAATTCTCTAGAGTTTCTTTGCTAGACACTGACCTCAGCTGAGATCAGGACATAGCAAAGGGTTCTGTTTCTTTGCCTGATGGTGAATAGCTGTATTTTTTGTTCAGTTGTTTGGGTTATTTTTATTTCATCTATAAAACAGAACACATTCCAGAGACTTTTTGCCAGCAGGACATAGGCAGTCATTGCTTGATGAGAAAGAATAGCTGGTCTGGCATACACCATTAGCGTTATATCAGGTGTTACTCATGTTCCACTTCTACTTTTTTTTTGGCAAAAATATTCCCCTTCATTGCTATATTGTTGTTATCACGCCAACAATAATCTCCCATATTACAGATCTCATCGGCATACCAACAGGAACGTGCAAAGGAAGATAAGCTTTATACCTCTGCCACAGAGACACAGGAGCCACTAAGGTGATGCAGCTAGTCAGCCACAAGCAGATACTAGTTCTCCTGGCTCCACCATCTAAGCCATTTGTTTCTTCTTTTCTAGGTGAAATTTGGGCCCTCACTGAAGTGAGTGGCAGCACCATGACCGATGCTATTGACCTTGCCAGGGATGTGGCCATGTAGTTTAGATGACCACTTCTTAAGAGAAGTCCTGTATTCTGTAGAGTTCTAGAGCCAAATATATTTAGATTAAATCCTATTAGTTTTGCTGACACAGTATTTCGCTTGAAATCAATGGTTAGGTTTTTTTAGCAGGAGATGAAAAGGAAGATTTCATGTCTTTGGTATGCATTAAAGTGCATACTGTACTGCTAGTGTTATCTTTTCAGTGAGTTATAACAAACAGGAGTTTTACAGCTCCTCAACCAGGTGGCTGATTCAGCATCACATGTATGATAGAATTAAATCTCGCCAGGGACATCAAAGGCAACAAGAAAAGCTTCTATAGGTACATCAGTGATAAAAGGAAGAACAAGGAAAAAGTGGGCCCTCTCCAGAACGAAACGGGAGACCTGGTTACCTGCGATATGGAGAAGGATGAGGTACTCAACAAATTTTGCCTCAGTCTTCACTGACAAGTGCTCAAGCCACACCGCCCAAGTCGTAGAAGGCAAAGGCAAGGACTGGGAGAATGAAGAACCGCCCACTGTAGGAGAAGACCAGGTTCGAGACCATCTGAGGAACATGAAGGTGCACAAGTCCATGGAACCTGATGAGATGCATCCGTGGGTCCTGGGGGAACTGCCAGATGAAGTTGCTAAGTCACTACCCATCATATTTGAAAAGTCGTGGCAGTCCAGTGAAGTTCCCACTGACTGGAAAAGGGGAAACATAACCCCCATTTTTAAAAAGGGAAAAAAGGAAGACGCAGGGAACTACAGGCCAGTCAGCCTCACGTCTGTGCCCAGCAAGATCATGGAGCAGATCCTCCTGGAGACTATGCTAAGGCACATGGGAAATAGGGAGGTGATTGGTGACAGCCAACATGGCTTCACTAAGGACAAATCGTGCCTGACAAATTTGGTGGCCTTCTATGATGGGGTTACAGCGTTGGTGGATAAGGGAAGAGCAACTGACATCATCTACACTGGACTTGTGCAAAGCATTTGACACTGTCCCACACGACATCCTTGTCTCTAAATTGGAGAGACATGGATTTGACGGATGAACCACTCGGTGGATAAGGAACTGGCTGGACGATCGCACTCAAAGAGTTGCAGTCAATGGCTCGATGTCCAAGTGGAGACCAGTGACGAGTGGCGTTCCTCAGGGGTCGGTATTGGGACTGGTGCTGTTTGACATCTTTGTCGGCGACATGGACAGCGGGATTGAGTGCACCCTCAGCAAGTTTGCCGA
>NW_008824368.1:1121385-1122899 GCF_000699105.1 Pygoscelis adeliae
CTGCAGCCCAGAAACCCAGCCGTATCCTGGTCTGCATCCAAAGAAGCATGCCCAGCAGGTTGAGGGAGGTGATTCTGCCCCTCTACTTCACTCCTGTGAGACCCCACCTAGAGTACTGCATTCAGCTCTGGGGCCCCCAACATAAGAAGGACATGGGCCTGTTGGAGCGAGTCCAGAGGAGGGCCACAAAGATGATCAGAGGGCTGGAGCACCTCTCCTATGAAGGCAGGCTGAGAGAGTTGGGGTTGTTCAGCCTGGAGCAGAAAAGGCTCTGGGGAGACCTTACAGCAGCCTTCCAGTACCTGAAGGGGGCCTCTAAGAAAGCTGGAGAGGGACTTTTTCCAAGGGCAGGTAGTGATAGGACAAGGGGTAATGGCTTTGAACTGAAAGAGGGTAGATTTAGATTAGATATAAGGAAGAAATTCTTCACTATGAGGGTGGTGAGGCATTGGACCAGGTTGCCAGAGAACCTGTGGATGCCCCATCTCTGCAAGTGATCAAAGCCAGGCTGGGTGGGGCTTTGAGCAACCTGGTCTAGTGGAAGGTGTCCCTGCCCATGGCAGGGGGGTTGGAACCAGATGATCTTTAAGGTCCCTTCCAACCCAAACCATTCTAGGAGTCTATGATTCTATGATTCTATGATTCTATGATATTATACCCACTACTGCTGCCTGTGAGGCATGAAAATAAATCCTCAAGTGAGATAGTATGAGCTAACCAAAACCTTGAGAACTGTACATTCTTCTGGAGCTTCAAGGGACACATGACTACGGGTTGCTCTCAGGGTGACCTTTGGCCAAATCACTCATGGAGTCATACCTTAATTTGCAGAATGGTGTCAACTCTGTCTGAGCTTTTGAAAAATTGTTAGCTCAAGGAATGGGCTGATTTGGTCTGCTGAAAAGTAGCTACAGTATTGACCTGTTGGAAAAATAAACTGACAAAAAATCCAACTCTAATTGACTTAAAGACACAGAACATTTTCCTGTGTTCCCGCCTACCAGCTGGATTTTCTAGCCCAACCACAGCACAAAATGAGATCAAAATGCTGGAGAAAGCTGGTGAATAATTTGATGGCAGAGAACTAGTGAAGAACATAAGGCAGTGATGGATTTCTTTTGGGGTATGTTGTGTGCAGTGGAGAGCCTGGCAGAGCCGAGTTCCACTCACCTGATCTTCTACTGGGGCTGCCGTGTAAAGGGTTGTTATCACTTTCACAGGGATGGTGTAGCTGAGCAGCGAGTTACTATAGCCAGCTTCCTGCAGATGCTCTTCTTCACTGCATCTGAAAGCATCAGGTCCTGTAAACTGTACGTAACAGTAGCATTGTCAAATTCTTTTTATCTATTACACTGTAAGAAAATACAACTGATTATGGGCATTTGTTATATGACGTTTCACCTGCCTGACTTCACTTCATAACCTTTCCTGTTCCTATGTCCTCTGTGCACCATACTGAGGCAAGCTCTGCATTAGTTTACCCACCCTCCCTCCCTCCCTCCCTCCCTCCCTCC
>NW_008824368.1:1122969-1123744 GCF_000699105.1 Pygoscelis adeliae
CTTCCTTCCTTCCTTCCTTCCTTCCTTCCTTCCTTCCTTCCTTCCTTCCTTCCTTTCCTCAATCTCTTCTGTTATTCTTCTTTTAATGTATTTTTACATTTTTTTCTTCCTTCAGCACAAAAATCCTCCTTTCTCACCCTCATTTGCCTGTGACTACACCCATAGCAAGGGCTATTCCTCCTTCTCTGTCTTTAAGAAATCATTTCCTTTATGTCCTGCTCTATCACTCCTCTTTTACCACAGGGTAGGGAAACACTAGCTCCAGTCATGTCTTTGACCCCAGTCAACCTATTCATCCACTGGAGTTTTATTCTTACTTAGCCTTTTAAGGAACAGATTCAGGTGACTATTGCAAACCTTTTTGTCTTTCCCTTCAAAATATACATGTACCTCCAAGCATTTGAAAATATAACTGCATTAGTAGCTCAAGCTCCTTAGATGGCAGGTGGCATTCCACAGACCACACAATCCTTGCTCTGCAGGCTAAACTGTGGTCCTGTCTGTAGTGCACCAAATGTGCTTTTTGTGAACACTTTCACCAGCTGCATAGTGATAACAGTCATTTTGCTGTCTATTCCTGGTGAAAAATTAAAATCCAAACATAATAAGGAACTGAGATAAGAAAATGTCCTGGTTTTGTCTGAGATAGAGTTAATTTTCTTCCTAGGAGCTGGTACAGTGCTGTATTTTGGATTTAGGATGAGAATAATCTTGATAACACACCAATGTGTTTTGGATTTAGGATGAGAATAATCTTGATAACACACCGATGTTT
>NW_008824368.1:1128895-1132478 GCF_000699105.1 Pygoscelis adeliae
GGGGATCTGCCAATCGAGCTGGCCCTGCCCAGTCAAAATTTTTACGTACTGTAGAAGGGGACAAAGTCCCTGTAGTGCACATAAAAAGTATGTTGGGGAAGACAGTCTGGGTTATTCCTGCCTCGGGCAAAGGCAAATGCATCCGTGGGATTGCTTTTGCTCAAGGACGTGGGTGCATTTGGTGGATAATGCGGAAGGATGGGGAAGTCCGATGTGTACCTCAAGGGGATTTGATTTTGGGTGAGACCAGCCAATGAATTAAATTGTATGATGTTAATTGCTATATAATACTGTATAGCATCACTTCTATGGTGGCTATATGCCATATCAACAGTATTACAGTAAGAATCACCCAGATTAATGAAGAATGAACTTTGATGAAACCGAGCAAAGTGCAGCGATGATAGAACCGGACAAGTGCAGCAGTGATGGAACCAGAACTGGCTTCAGCATGCAACAATCCAACACCACACACCATCTCTCCTGCCCTGAAGGACTGTTATGACAGATGGAGCCCAAAGTTATGGACTAAATGAACATTTTATAGGGATGGCCCATAGACTAAGGGAATGATATCTGTGTGTATTCATCAAGAGACAGGAAAAGTGGTGGTGATTAACTGGAATGTATTAGAAAGTGTGGGACCTGGGCATGACGTAGATGGTATAGAATGAGGGGTGGATACTGTCCTGGTTTCAGCTGTGATAGAGTTCTTTCTTCCTAGGAGCTGGTATAGTGCTGTGTTTTGAATTTAGTACTGCAATAACGTTGATAACACACCGATGTTTTAGTTGTTGCTAAGTAGTGCTTACACTAGTCAAGGACCTTTCAGTTTCTCATGCCAACTGAGAAGGCTGGAGGCGCACAAGAAGCTGGGAGGGGGCACAGACAGGACAGCTGACCCAAACTTGCCAAAGGGATATTCCATACCATGTGACGTCATGCTCAGCACATAAACTGGGGAAAAGCTGACTGGGGGGGCTGCTGCCTGGGGACTGGCTGGGCATCGGTTGTCGGGTGGTGAGCAATTGCATTGTGCATCACTTGTTTTGTATATTCTTTTATCATTATTATTTTCCCTTCCTTTCCTGTCCTATTAAATTGTCTTTATCTCAACTAATGAATTTTACTTTTTTTTTTTTCCCTATTCTCTCCCCCATCCCACTGGGAGGCAGGGGAGTGAGCAAATGGCTGTGTAGCGTTTAGCTGCCTGCTGGGTTAAACCGCAACAGAAAATCAACAGAAAACACCATGTACCAGACATTTCTTTGCTGACACCTGTAGTTTTGCTGCCATATCTAGCTTTGGTATGGGAACTTACGCTTGAGTAAATTATACACACTACACAAACTGTCTTACATTGATACACAGAAACTGATATTTGAAATCAAGGACACTTCTGGCAGTTACAGATCACAAACTCCCAATTGTTTTAACCCAATTTTTTCATCCAGTTGACTTAACAGGACAACGTTTGCTGGTGGACAACCAAACTGGTAAGAATGTCATGTCAAACCCACCTTCGTGACACATACAAGCCATGTCACAGCAGCTGAGTTTTAGATGGTGACCTCATTGCATGATCACATTTGTATTTTTGTTTAAAAAAATCTGTTCTGAGGAAAAATCTAGCCTGCAAATATTATCCATTTCGGAAAAAGAGAGGATTTTTTTTTTGTAGCTGCATCTAATATTCCTAAAAGAACAACAAAAGATAAACCCTGGTGTCCTCATACAAATACTTCTTTCAGTTGTGGGAGATTAAAAAGTGCTCCCTCAGTTATTTCTCATTTTCCTAGGATAACACATGCACAGATAAACACATGCTGTTTCAAAATCCTATCGGTTCCTGCCAGCACAGTGTGTTATGTTAGCTAGAAGCATTCTGGCTCATGAAACACATTCTTGAAAAAATGCACACCCATCAAGGAGCATCTGAAAGCAGAACTGGATGCTTCAAAAGAAAATGCATGTACCAACTGATAGAGGAAAATCTTTGTGGCTCCTTGTATGTTTGTGGTATAACTTGCTGGACGAGACTTGGTAATGGTTTTGACTTATCTGACACTTGTGGTTCAGATGTTCAAGTCTTTCTGACTTCAAGGTGTGCCTTCACTCTGTCAACTCATCCGACAGGTTAACAGCATTTGAAACATTGTTCAAACTGCTAACAACATCCAATTTACAGCTGGGAGGGGATTTATCTAAAAATAGGATTTTCTTGACATGCTTAAATACTAATTGTTCACACCTGTGATGACTGCACGCTGTTTTATCTCTTCTGACATGGAGAAGGGAGGTCCTGGCTCCTGGAAGCTTAGTCAGAAGTAAAGGGCATCTAGGAGGAGATAACATCAGTGAAACAGGCTGGAGGAACATAAACTAAGAAGGAAAACAAGGTGTCTGAAAATACTTGACAACCTGCTTGCTGACTAGCCAAGAGTAGAAACAAAGCATTGCACAGGCTGTTCAGAAAAGCTGGCCTTTTTTGTAGAGGATCCATGGGAGGAAGCAAACAAAAAATAAAAATTAAATAGAAAAATATCCTATCACTGTCCCCATCACGCTAAGATTTCAGGACTGGGGCTCTGGTCATATATTTTTTTTTCTTGAGATAAATGACTCAGACTAAAAGAAAAAAATAAGTGAATTAAAACATTCAGAAGTTCAGTGCTCCACCGTGGGCATAAAGGCAAAGGTTACTCGATTCGCTTGCAGTTCTTTTCAGGAAGAGCCTACAGAAGAGCAATGTGAAGTCCCCAAGCCCCTCAGGAGTTACGCTACCACTTGAGTCTTTGCTTTTTGATCCACACACCATCAGACAAATGGAAACAGACTTTCAATTGCATATGCAAGGCACTGTTGTTTTCAGAGCTAATGCCCTGGTGGGACCCTTGTCTTCTTAAATAACAGCTGTGTGCTGTATGGAGTCATCTGTTTTCCATGGCATCTTACCTTCATCTGGACACCTGCCTTTCGTCCTTTGGAAAAGCTCACAGAAATCCCTTCATCCCACCTCAGCGCTTGACACGGGACATGTCACGGCTGCAGCACGAGAGCGGGGCGCATGGCCGGGCTCCTGCAGATGCTTGACCCATACCACCAAAGCGGCACCACCGCAGGTCCTTGTCCAGGCTGTCCAGGGGAGCGAGGCCCGCTGCTGCCATGGCGGGGCACACGGATCCCACCACGGCCCCGGCTTGCAAAGCCACGTCTCCTTCGCTCTGCGGCCGAGAGGCAGTTCTGCTGCTCTGGAGCTGCGAGGAGACCTCGGGGGTAAAGCCTCTGTGTCAGTACATGCACAGCCGAAACAAGACACCCTCCTCGTTTTGACACACTTTTACTGTCATCGCTATTAGCTTATACAATAAAGAGTCCATTTATTTTTCCTTTTTCGTTATCCTCATAACTAAAGCATTTATTTAATGAAATAAATACGGCTATCTGACCTCAGGAAGTGAACCCTCTTTCTTATCATCAACCCAAAATCTTTTGTTTATTCCCCTGAGGGCCACCTGTACCAGGGACCAAACGTCCAGGCCTCACAACCAACCGCCGCGGGCCTGCGCCCCTAGGCCGGGCC
>NW_008824368.1:1132772-1148491 GCF_000699105.1 Pygoscelis adeliae
GCGAGCCCCGATAGGCTCCGACAGTGGGAAGCGAGCCCTGTCACAGCCTCAGTTCCGCTGCGGAATCGCAAGCTGACGTCTGCAGCGCTAATTGAAAATAAAATTCATTTTTGCTTCTCCAGTGACATGCCACGCACCTGTTTGGTCCCTCCAAATCGTGGGGAGGTTTGTATTGCTTAGCTCGGAGGGCACTTCTCAAGCTTTTTCTGATTTAAATGTTTTCTAGCTATGGATAGGTCATGCTTTAACGGAATGTAATCTTGCTGATTAAAGCTATTCTAAAATAGTAGACAAAGTTGTGTACTATAACATATGCGAAGAAAAAAGACTCAGCAATTATTGTAGTTATTTACCAACTCATCCGGAGTGTGTTGAGGTAGTTTTTTCTCTAAAACCATGTAGTAGGTTGGGTTTTGTTTTTTTTTTTTCCAGTAAGACCACGAACTTGGGATGGTTACAGGCTGTGTAACCTGCTTCTTTGTAACTGTGTGGAAAGTTAGTGTCTTTTTTATTTTCTAGGAAATGCTGGAAGCACTCAAGGCTCTCTCGACCTTTTTTGTTGAAAACAGTTTGCGCACCCGAAGAAACTTGCGTGGAGACATTGAACGGCGAAGCTTAGCCATAAATGAAGAATTTGTCCACATATTCAAGCAAGTTAAAGAGGTAGCATTTTTACAGTGTTACTAGCTATCTTGCAAGAGTACTGCTATGTAATTTAAAGTTTAAAAAAAGAAAAAAGGATTAAGAGAGATTTTGACTTCCAGGACAAATATACTTTTACAGTAAAATTGTTTCATCGCTTGTTTCATTTGATGAAAATCCTGCGCAGAGAGAGGTGATGCTTCAAGCAGATAAAAATCCCAAGTGAATGTTGATCTTTAGAGGTGCATTCTCTCCATTGGTTAACAAGGAGCCTGGAGCAACTATGTTCCTTGTAACTTAGGCATCTCATTTTGGTGGGATGAAACTGGGCCTAGGCATGCATTTCTGATTTAAAACACAGTTTCTGTTGTTTGAACTTATTTAGGAGCTTGAGAGTATAAACGAAGATGTGCAAGCGATGAGCAGCTGCTGTGAAGATATGTCCAGTCGTTTGAAGGTAATATATAAATAGGTGTGCTTTGTATATTTTTCCTTTTGAGGTGGGGATTATTATTATTATCCTTTTAAAGGATATTATTATCCATTTAAAAGGATAAATAATTATTTTGGAGGATTAACAGCGACACCAAGATGTTTGCATAGTATGCATATTACGTTACTTTAGGATATTAATACATTTCTTTTTCCTTGTTTAGAAAATGTATTGAGGAAGTAATTTTAATTTCTTCCAAATTGCAATTCAGAATGCAGCAACATACTTATTTTGAGAATAGCAATGTGATATCCGTTTGTATGTGAGTGGAGAGAAAATATTTTATTAGATTTGATGTGTGTGAGATTTAAGGGTTAATGACATTTGTGTATTTCCGTTTAAAATCTGTATGCCTTCTGCATTGACTACATCTGTTGACTTATGTATTCATATAAATACGTCAAGTATATTCATAAGAAAGTATCTTGTAATCCAAAGAGGGAGCCAAGTCTAGTGTGCCGTCTTCATTCTGCTGGTTTTGTTTCATAATATTGTCTCAGAATGCTGGTATGCAACAAAACCAGTTCTGTTTCATATTAATCCTGAATCCATAATATTCTAGGGGAAAAACAAAAGTTGTGTTTTATAATGCATTACTAAATCTGGCTTGGTTTTAGTGTACAAGAATACAGTTATGAGTTTAAAAGGTTTATGGATGCTGAAGTGTAGAAGTTTTGCGAAACCAAATCTGTTCTGAGTATAGCACAAAAGTTATAGTCTGTGAATGAGAATCCTTCACTGTGAAAACAGTTGCTTTTTCCCCTCCTAATGTGTGTGTGTGGGGACATTAGATGTCCCCCTACATAGATTAATAGGGTTCATAGTCACGTATGTCATTCCCATAAGAATGCTTGTAGTTTGATGAACTTGTTCCAGAAAGTGTGAGTACAGTGTTGCCCACTGCCGTACTTACTTTTCAATTTTGGAAGGCAATGGGTAATGCACCTCGGAGGTCTCAGATCTCTTTGAACACTGTTAACGTGGATGTATTCCCTAGTGCAGTTCAGGAACTGTTTGATTAAACTCCTAGATGTGGAAATGAGTCGAGTGTCCATGCAGATTTTTGCTCTTTTCTGTCTTTAGATCATGAAGTGTAACTATGATCTGTGACTTCTTTTTTTTCTTTTTCCCAGAGTAGAGCCACCCTGCAGTGATTTCTTTTTCTGTTAAAGTCAGTAGGTAGTTTTGTTCTGTGCCCCACAGGAGGTTTCCTCTAGAGCCCTGTAGAACTCATAACTTATCTCAATTCAACCCCTGTTTTCTTTGTATGAATGTAAATCAAGTTAATAAGCCCATGAACTAGCACTCAGTTGTCAAATACTCTGGTATTTTATCTGTAATAGGACATGAAGACTTGCAAGCATGTACTCAAGCTGAATAAGAAGACAAAAATGAACTAAGCAGAGCAAATGGAAGATACAAAGATGAGGATCTATAGCATAAAAGGCAGAAAAGTGTGCTAAGAGAGCAGTGTATTAAGAGAGCAGAGCAGATACAAGATATGAAAGGGACTATATATTGATAAGTCAAAAAGCTTTTTACCTTTTTTATTTTGTAAGTTTATAATACCATCCAATCCAAATAACCGGATACTGTCAGATCTCATTTCAGGACAGTGACTTGATAAATGCAATGGCTGGAAGGGAGAGAAGGAGGCAAGTGCTGGAATGGAATAAAGTGAGGTTGAAGGATAATTAAAGTTTTAATTAGTATACTGAGGTGGGGAGGAAGAGAAAAATATTTCTATTTTGGATCTGCAAGAAACATCAAATATCAAGTTTCTGATTTTTCTGGCATGTCTGACTCTTTTCTGCCAATTACCTTGTTTTGCTTAGATGTAAGCTCTTACATTATATACCTGCAATAATAACAGTATCTGGCATGTATTTGGATGCATGTAAATAAAACCTGGCTTCCTGATGTATCTAGCTAGATCCAGAAAAACTGCTTTTCCTTCCTTTCTGCTGTCCTACTGTTAGCATTCTTCTTGGCAATTAGTACCTCTGTCCAGAAAGTACTGGAAAGGAAGCAAACTTCTTCTTCTGTCTTTTTGGTTTGTTAAAATCTGCAACTCTGAAGGAAGGGGGAGAAAAAAAAAAGTCTGGAATTAGTGGATTTCCATACTGAATAGTTCAGGTCCAGTCTTTTGTTGTAATAGTCATGTTTTGCTAGGCTGAAGCATTGAAAATCAGTATTATTAAAAAAAAGTTTAAAATACAAATACATTAAAAAATCTAAATATTATTATTTATATAAGATATAAAAAGCTTAAAGGTATCTTAAATTATTTTGGAACTACTAAATGTTCAGTAAATTCTGTTGAGTGTTTATTAAATTTGCAAGCTAGTCCATAATAGTTTCCTTCAGAAAATTCATCAACTGGCACCTCAGCGGTGCCTGCTGTCTATATTCACGGGACAGCTCAGGCTCTCTCTGATGCCTGAAGTTGTACTTGCGTGGTTGCAGTCCTTTCACCTTTCAAAGTGTTCCTGTACCTCGGCTGCTTTTTCATTGTAACTGATGTAGTGTGGCAGGTAGAAAGGCTGAAATGAATCAGTGTGCGTATATACTTGCATTAGACCTCTCACAGGTTTCAAGACTGGCGTCTTCATTTTGGCAAACACTGTAATTTAGATGTATTACAGTCTTAAAATCATTCATGCGAATATCTTTATAGCTCTTTCCCCTTCTTCACTTGCGATGTTATTCCATACTGAATGCATTTTGATTTCAGGATTTTTTTTTTTTTTTTTGTTAAATCTTCTTATTTTTCTGCCTAAAAGATCACTGGTGGTGTCTAGTGGGAAACCAGTAATTCCGGATGTCTGTTATCCTCTTGCTGAGCGATACTTTCTGAACTCTTTAACTTCAGTTGCAGCAATCCCTTTAGTCATGCAGCTGTTGTCTGTAGCAGAATTGTTTCTGCATGGATTCCCTTGCATTGTCATCACTGAACAGTTATGGCTGTGATGGACTTCTTAAGTGCATTGCACTTGGTCCTTACAGCCCTGCTTTGACTGTAGAGCTAAACTTGCCTAGACCAGCACAGACAGCTGTATTCGTGTTGTCTAAAATGGCTGGATTGACACTGGTGCTGGGCGGGTCAGCATCCAGAGGAACTTGTTTCATTTTTCATTTTGTAACAGCAAACAATTTACAGTTGATGGACAAACAAAATAATCAGAACCATTCCTGATATTTATATTAATGTTTTTGTATTAAATATAAATTAAAAAATAAACGTGTGAATATAAATGTACATAAAGATGAAAATATATATGGATAAGGATATTGATTTATTTTTTCATGGCTGAAAATAGGGAGAGTTAACAAATACTTACTTCAGGAAGGCCCTTTGTCTTGAAGAATACACTCTTTAAACTGCTTATAGTCAGAAAGCTTCAAAAGTATTATACATTTTAAAGGTTGTGTAATGCATTTGATATGTTTGTGTTTGTTTCACATACTTAACGATTCTAATTGTATTTTAGGCAGCAAAGGAACAAACCCAGGACTTGATAGTAAAAACCACCAAACTCCAAGCAGAAAAGTATGTATACCACCTTATTTATTTATTGAAGACATGACAGTACTGATGCAATTTTCTTTTAGATCTGGTTCTGCCACTCTTATTTTTGAGTAATGACGTTGGGGTGTTTTGTATTTGTATTTTGTTTTTAACACTATCTGTGTTTGTAGCTCAATCGGAATAAAAATACTGAACTCTCAGTTTATTACTAGAGGATACAAAAAGGTAAGAACATGTGTTAGTACTTGTCATAAAAAATGACCTTTTAGGGAAGAGAATCAGTTATAGTGGTAAAGCATGCTGTATATAGATGTGCTTTACCTAATGTTGGTTGATAATGTAAGTTCTATTGTTTTGTAACAGATATGGACCTACTCAGTGCCTCATTAGTATCACATGTTGTTAATGCTGCATATCCATTGGAAATCACTCTCTTGTTCAGGGACTGTATGTAGGAACAGAAAGTTGGATTATAACCTAGTCTGCCATTTAAAACTAACTGTGAAATATGTAAGTGCTGTTTAATGAGCCTAGCACAGACCATTTTTTCCCTTGGTTCTCCAGCCTCTTGTGGAAGAAAAGATTTGTGTTTTGCTCTTTTCAGTATTTTTATTGATGGGAAGGGGATAATAGCCTATGACAGATTCGAGTAATCTTTATCGTTTTTATGGCTAGGGCATCTGTTTTTACAGCTTTAGCCTTTGTCAGTGTAGAAGAATGAATTGCTTTGCTTTATGAGCTTTCTTCTGAAAATTACATACGGTTCACTGGAGATTAGAAATAATTATTTCCAGTGATAAGTTTCTAGGAGAAATTATGACTTGGGATAGCTCTGGGTGCGCTTTCAAAATCAGTAGGCTGATGTTGTGGACTTCGGTAGGAAGTGGATTATGTCCTGTGAGAGTCTGAATGTGAGGTTAGAGTGTAATCTGTACATATTTTAAAAGTTGAATGTAGAATAACCGCATAAAATACAATACTGGTTGATACAAAATGAAGGATTTGGCAAAGTCACAGTTTAAGTAAGTAAGCAGAAGTCAGGTCTTAGAAAATTTGTTACTTTAAATACGAGTATGTGAAGTACTAGGACAGAGAAGTGGTTCTCTCCTTTCCATATTCTCAAGAAAAGGAAAGCTGCTTTGATTCCTTGTTCTGAAGCAGAATGGAAGATACCAAGACCAATCCCAAGTGATGTATGTTTAATTGGCCTTAAATTCCATTAAAGCAGATTATGCAGACTGTACATCAGTATTGCTACAATGTAGTCCTTAACTGGCACAATAGTTTACTTAAAAGACTTTCTGCTAACTCCTTTAAGAGACAGAACATCCCCCTAGTGTGAGGAAGAAAAAAGGTTTAGGAAGTAGCCTGTCCTTCTGAGGGACTGACCTTAGAGTGTATGTGTAGGAAAAAGTTGTCTTTTGAAAGGCTGTTTTGTAAGTATACCATGAAGTACCCATTAGCAGAAGCCAAACAATACTTGTGATCTTACAATATGATGGTTATAGAAGATTCATAGTGCCATTTATTAACAAAGTTAACTTTTTTCCTGGCTAAACTTACAAAAAACTTAAGCAAAAGCTACAATGGGAAGGCTGTTTTGTTCTGTGTGGGACATTTGAGTCATCTTTTCTCTTGACTCATTAGGTGACTCTTCTGAGGCATCGCTTTGGTTTGCATCAGGCACATGAAGAGGCATTGGCTACCAAATGTTAGGGGTTTCTTGAAAAGCTGAAATCTTGCCTGCAGTCAGACAAAATACAGGTCTTAAATTGCTGATTCCTTCAACTTAACAGGTGACATTTCTTAGCCAACAGAGAAGTGAATGGTGAAACTGGGGGGGTGTCCTGGTTTCGGCTGGGATAGAGTTCATTTTCTTCCTAGTAGCTGGTACAGTGCTGTGTTTTGGATTTAGGATGAGAATAATGTTGGTAACACAGCGATGTTTTAGTTGTTGCTAAGTAGCGCTTACACTAGTCAAGGACCTTTCAGCTTCTCATGCCCTGCCAGCGAGAAGCTGGGAGGGGGCACAGCCAGGACAGCTGACCCAAACTGGCCAAAGGGATAGTCCATACCATGTGACGTCATGCTCAGTACATAAACTGGGGGAGTTGGCCGGGGGGCAGTGACCGCTGCTCGGGGACTGGCTGGGCATCGGTCGTCGGGTGGTGAGCAATTGCATTGTGCATCACTTGTTTTGTATACTCTTTTATCATTATTATTTTCCCTTCCTTTTCTGTCCTATTAAACTGTCTTTATCGCAACCCATGAATTTTACTCTTCCCCCCCCCCCCATTCTCTCCCCCATCCCACTGGGGGAAAGCTGGACCCGTTCAAAAAGAAGGCAATTGAAACAGTGACTGTAAAGCAAGAACAGTCAGTCTAGAACAAGGTAGTAGTTGCTGAGCGTACCTTTTTTTAGAGTTCTTCCTGTAAAAAGATGTCTCTTGTATTATTATGAAAGTTACAGGATTCTCCAGATTTCATCAGTCTCGATTTACTATTTCTACTCTCTGTGGTCCTACCAGCTGTTTATTTTATGATAGGCATTTCACAAGAAAACATGGGTTAGGTAGAAGTTTCTTAAAGTCTAGGATAATGGGAATTTGTATTTGAATAACACCAGTGTTGTAGAATTTTCTGTGTAATTTTTTAATTTAACATCAACATATATTTTAAAAAACAAATTCCATTTTATGTACCGCAGAATTTGAATTAAGTTCTTAAATCAGTGCTGAGGAATGGTATGTTTTTAAACATAACTGATTTTATTTTTCAGGGTAATGTTCTTCGTTTTCAGATTAGTTATGTTCTCTTTCACAATGAGAGTTACTGAACATTTTGTGATAGCAGAGATAATACATTCAGTCATTTTGCTGAACCAGTTGTTTACACTGCCCTTAAGGAAAGTTATTTTGACTCTGCCCTTCTCACTGAGGCCTACATTAAATCCTCATCTCTTTTCATGTTTTTTAGCCTTCTTTTAACTTCAGAAATTATTTTGATTTGCAGTAAATGATTTGCTCTACTAGCTGTTGGTCAAAAAAAAGGTCTTCTATTATGCTTAGCATTTATCTGCTTTACTTTAGCTGACCATTTTCTCGTAGGAGGAAAATGTTATAATTTGATTCAATGTTCTAAAATTGAAGAGAGACAGTAAACTTTCAGATGCATTTCATGCATTTATGGTATTAAGGGATTTACCTTTTTAAAAATACTTAATTTTTGTATTTGTCTGAAATTTTAGGGAAAATGGGTATCGCTTGGATAATATGATGAAGATAGAAAGTTACTTAGGCAAATAACTGAGTTAATATTTCACAGCTTTTATTTACTTCCCTTCATTTTCTAAGAATACATCTTAGCTCTGGCTTTGATCTAAGATACTTAGTTGTCTATCTGTAATAGTCCTAAAACTGTTTTCAGTAAATGACTGGTGGAACCTTTGGCTTGGGTAAACCCTTTTCATGCCTGGTCAGTTCTTGTGGAAAGTAAATTTTGTCAAAAGGTGTTATAGTTAGTATCAAGTTTCAAGCAAACTGCAATTAAAAGAACAGAATGTTCACTTCAGAACCAGAGAAAGAAAAGTCAATAGCCAAAGTCTTTTTAATTGGAGTTGGAACTTCATTCCCCTAGCTATACAAAGCAAATAAAGGAAAGGTTGAAATAGTAAGTGAACTATTTTCTTAGATTGTAACATGTTTTGACTTGGAAATGTAAATATATCTTCAGAAATTTTTCCCTATGTGGCATTTGAACCTGTGTAGTGGGTGTTTTTTTTTTTCTTTTTAATCAAGCATGATAGCAGTGAAGAATAAAGTTTCCCAAAGATGCAGAGTGGCCACAGGAACTTGAGTATGAGGATGAACATTTTAAGCGAGAATGCTTGTTTATGCTTTCATCCTTGCATGTATTCTTTCTCTTCTGCAGTACTTGCGAAGGGGTGGCTGTCTCAGTGGTTCTGTGCGGGTACTAGATTTATTATACGAAGTAGTTTTTGCATTGTATTATCGCCTATATAATTAGATGTAGTTCAAGATAATTTTCAATTTCCTAAGTTTCTTACTGAACTCCGTGTTGGTCATCCTAGTCTCTCAAATATGTGGTTTGAAGGTATAGCTGTCCAGCTGCAGTATCGTGCAGGTAATCCTCATGAGCTATTTGGGACTTCCTATGTTTGTAAAATATGTAATTTAAGACACTTGGTTAAATAGTTGGGGTAGAAAATAAGGTGTTCGTCTCAGATTTAAGTTAAAACTTCTGCATTCTCAGTTTGTTGCTTTGCAGCATTGTTTTTCTTGTAACTTATTCTGTGAGCTTTAGACCTGATTTGGCATAAACGCTGAATAGAATATGTTACTTAGGTAACAAATTAAAAAAGTAATCTTCCATTAATACAAATGCGTTTTTATATTTCTGAATACATCAGAGTAGGTACATTTCTTTAGTCAATTAGGTTGCTTCTTCTAAATTTATTTTCTCTGTAAAGACTAGTTAAAATAACTATACTGTACATTAGAAGCAGAACACTTTTCCTTCACATTACTTAAGTTATGGAATCTGGTTAACATAGGAATTAGGGTTTTCTTTTTTTCTCTTCTCTCCTTAAAATTGAGACTTATCAGAACTTAATAGAACCATGTAGTGTGAAATAAAGTAGTCCAAACCATTCAACCCATCTCTCTATAACATAAGGTTAATTTATTGCTGTTCAGTAATGTAGAGTCTTAAATAGAATGTTTGTTTTAATGTATTTCATAACAAACTTTGATAATAAAGAAAAATTGAGGTAGCTGATTTAGGCAGTTTCTGTGAATCGTTAAAAATCCACTTCAGTATCTTCACTAGACTTCTTCTGTACATTTACTTGAGCACACTAATACTGCTTTCAGGTTGCATTAGGCTTTTTATGTATAGTAATGAGATTAGTTTGTTTTCAAACATCTGCTGTTTTTTTAAAATATGTGGATTTGTTTATTGCCATTGCTAATAGGCTGACAGAAAAAAGATCTTGCTCCTTGAAGTGAGATTTTAATAAAAGCTTCCTGTGACTTGGTTCTCTTGTTGTACCTGAGTTTAGTTCTTTTTTTTTCTTTGTGTGGAGTTAAAAACCTACTTGCAATACTAAATTACTTCACCTTGCATCGGGAACAAGTGTCCTGGAGTTCAGTACGGTTCCCAAACCGGCAAAGTAACAGTTCAGTTCCAAAATCCTGTATGCAGAATGCCAGAAGCCTGGCTTCATAGTAGTTCTATCAGTCACTTAATGATAAGGTATTGTGCAAGGTTGTTTTTGAGGTTAGCCACAAATGACAGTCGTGGATCTAACAATTGAAGAAAGAGACCAGAAGGCAATAGTTACAATATTAATTCTTATAAAATTAAATTAGAGTGATTATGTGAGTGTATGTATATGCTCAAGGAGATAACAGAAAATAAGCCTGCAGAAATAGAAAATTGGTGAGAGTCAGAAGTAATTTTCTGGAAGTAAAGAAGATCATACTCTGAAAACTGTATGAAGGAATAGAAATGCTTGGACATATTTTTTGAGTCAGGCTAAAGTTTCAGAGCTTTCGTTGAGATTATGCACTTGAACACCTTTACATATTATCTTGTTTTGCAAGCTTCTATTAATTGTGTTCTTAAACAGAGCAAAATGTGTGTTTTGATATCAGAGTCCTTATGTTGATTCTGGAAAATCAGTTTCTGTAATACTAGGATTATTTCACTTTTTAAAAATACAGTTAAATATGATTCCCAAACATATTTTGGAATGCAGCAATGTGTACTTCAATTTATTTTAATTGAATTACGTTCAGACTTGCTCTTTATTTAAATTCAACACAGTTCTTGGGAGTTCAGTGAATGATTTGACTGTCACCACTGTGCTCAATACAAGGTCAAAAGTCTTAGGAAAATGTTCGTTAGTGAACATCTGCTGCTTCAGTAGTGCTACACTACAGATCTCTCATGCTTGTGTCTTGGTGGTGCTTTTTGCATTTTCTTTTTTAAGAAATACCTTTTTCATCATAGTCAATTTGGAAATGATGCAGGAAGTTCAGGGGTACTTGTAGCAGGTTAGAGAGGTTTGCTTTCATCAGTGTATGCTGAGAAAAGTGGTGATCTGGTGGTTTGCACTGATGAGATGTATTTCATGTCCTGACCTTTTGAAACTTGTAATTGCATTTATTGCTGTGAATATGCTTCATGAGGAAAAGCAGTGATTGCCTAAATTGAATTATAATTCAATTTGGGGAGGGTGAAGGCTTGAAATTCTGAGGCCGATTTTCTTTCCTGATTTATACCAAAGTAAAACATAGGTAACAGGGCACAACACAAGAATCAAAACAGCTAAAAGGGATCTGAAGAAAAAAAACCCTAATTTGTCATATTCTAGCCATGTCCAGCAGAGAAAGTGCAAAGCGTTATTTCCTGCCATCTTTTCTACCTGGCAACCGTGTACTCTGTTGAGGCATGAAGTACTCTTGATCGATACGAAATGAGGCATGGTCTTACAGGTTGAGAAACATTGATCAGAAATGCAGAAGCAGTTACATGATACCATTCCTGACTGATGTTTGTCTAATCTGCTCTTAGAAGAAAAGCCCAGGAACAGAGAGCCCGTGGTCTTCCCTGGAAATTTATTTTGGTCCTTTAGTGTTTTCCTACTATCTGATTTAGTTCTCCTTTTGCTGCTGGTTAAACTCATTTGTTATGATCTTATTCCAGGTGGATGTAGAGAACAGTGTGTTATTTTCATGTTTTTGGCAACATTTTCAAATTTGATGGCAAATTTCAAGCTAGACTAAGCAGTCCCCTTTCAAATGTCTTTATATCAGATTATTTAAAAGATATGCTGAAGACACCAGTCTGTTTGGTACCGTAATATCAACTAGCTCACCTCTACAACATGGAAAAAAATCTATTCACTGGAAATAAACTCCTTTTTAACTTAATATCTGTTCACAAGTTAGAAACCATATCTTGTATCTTAACCGTTGCTAAACACTGATTTACCTAGTAAGTATTTATATCACGATTGCTGTGAATTTTTGCATGTGAAAATTGCTTGTCCAGACTATTCTGTAGATACATATCAATGATGTCTGTAGAAAGCCTGATCGGTATGTAAGTAGAAAATTATTAAATTCTATGAATTTATTTCCAGCATATAAGCTTTTTTATTCTAGTGTTTAGTAATCTGTTTGGCAAGGTTTGAATCATTTCAGTGCAGTTAGTATCTTCTGTTGCTAAACTTTTGATTTAGGCTTTTTGATTTTTACCTATTTCTTTTTAGAGCAGAATGTATTACATGGCAGGGCTGCAGCATTGCAGGCTAGCTGTTTTTAGATAGGGATTACAGATGGGAGAAACCTTCTGAGTTCAAGTCCACTCTCCTGCTGCCAGCTATCATTTGCATGATGACTTTCATAAACTCATCAACTGTTCAACATGTAACTAGTTAATTATTTTTGCATTTTGTACGTGTTGCTGTTCTTGGAACACTTACCTCAAAAGCTTGTTCTTTCCAGTAAAAGCCTTTCCCTAGTTTCCAACCTAATTCTTGGGTAGAAATTGGCTGTTTTCTCATTTTGTCCTTCATCTCCTCTCATAAATTAGGTTCTCCATTCCCATGATCATCCTGCTAGCTCTGGTCTAATGGGAGTCCATTGTTCTTGAACACAGATGATCAGGATTGTGATGTGTTTTCCAGATGAGGTCTCACTAAAGCCTTTTATAATATTGCTGCTATTTTCCTGTATCCTGGGATCGTTAGACAATTCACTATGATTTTCTGTGCCTTCCTATTTTTTAATTAAGGAGAAAATTTCATAATTATATTCTATGGTGGAATTGGTCATTGAATACCTTCTCACAGTATTTCAGTTCTTCAATAAAAGATGTGTTTGACAGACAAAATGTAGAGTAAAAACATTTTTTCTCAGCATTTACAAATGCATTTTTGCACCTGGTACTTATTCTTAAGAACGGTTTCCTAACACTTAGTTGTGTGTAGATGTTTTGTTATATAGTCTTTGTATATATACAAATATTTGTGTGCGTATATATATATTTGTATATTTACCTTCCACAAAAACCATCACAGAAAAACAGTTTTTCTAGCTGCTGCTGGAAAGCATTTATACATGTCTGTTAAAGATGGTTGATATTTCTTTATGAGTTAGAAATACTCCATCTTCTTGAGGCTTTAAAAATGTGTTGAATCCTCAGTACCATAAATTGAAAGTCATTTCAGAACATGCTGCTATGACTCGTCCTAGGTAAAGGAAGCTAGCAGATTTTTATGCTGTACTTGGTGGCAAGATAAAATTAAACTTTGGAAAAGCCTGTTTCTCCTCCACCTCATTTTTTGAGCTGTCTAGGTGATAATCCTAACAAATAGTGCACATTTGTATTTGCTTCAAGGGAAAAGTGCATGAAGTGCATAGCTTTCACAGCCTTTTGAGTTCTCTTGCAAAAGAATTCTGTCTCCTTGGCAACGATTAAAACTGGGGAAATTGCTCTTTGTTGGAGTCCCGTCCCCCACCCAAGCTCCAAAGTCTACCAGTGCTTGGCACTTCCCCCTTTGCATCGGTGCTGTGTTCCCATGATCTGTTAGTTTTGTTCCTTTATGCAGGGATAACTTTTGTAAAAGAAAAAAAAAAGCTTTGGGGTAACAGCACAGAATGGCCTTTCCTCTGCTGTACTGCACTTGCTTAGAACACAATTTAGAAATGATTATGTTTACAAAAAGGCCAGTGGGTCTTGAAATGTCTAAGTGTCTGCACAGGTACCGATTGCTGTGGGTTATATGTAAGATGGCCTTACTCTAGCTTTTGTTGTTACCTGCATTGTGTTTTGCATAGCACTTATCGCATTGAAATAACTATAGCAAACTTGAGTGATATTTTAATTCATTTCCCTGCTTTAATAAGATTGATTAAATTCTAGTTAAATATCTGTTAGCTCACGTCTGAGGGAAAATATACATATATATAAAATTCAATACCTATGTGAATGTATTGGTCTTGTTAATACTGTATGCTGCCAGATAGAAGTCAAGGGTACGTAGCACTTCCACATTTTGTTTCTGATCCATCATCTAGGATGCAGGATCTCTTTCTCATGCAGATTGATACATAGCCAGCATAAGCAGAGGTGTCTAACCTGGGTTTTGAAGCTGAGTAGCGTGTTGAAATCCCATGTCCTTTGTAAAGAGATGAAAAGAAATAGCTTTCTCAAAATTTAGATGCATGCTCTTAGTTTAGGATAGATGTTTCTCGCCACTTCCAAATCCCTGTCTTGAGAAAGATAGATGAAACGTTGCTGCCACCTTGAGGCTGTTAGTTTGTGTTTACATTGTGAAACTTTTAACATGCCAGTGATGCTACAGTTTAATATATTGACTCTGTTTTATTAAAGTTAATTATTCAGAGTGTGCAGAGTGGGTCAGTGAGCAGTTACAGCAGGTCTTAGCCAAAGAGACAGCCAGGGATGGGAATAGCTTTAAAGCATGATGTTTGATTGAGCCGTGTTCTCTGTAGCAGCAAAAAAGGAACAGAGGGAGGACTGTGCAGAGTGAGGACTTGCAGGAAGAGAGAGGTTGAGCAGTGAGGTCTTCTGCCATTGTTCGTTTTTATAACCCCGGGAGTGAAGGGTGCACAGAATTCCAGCATGGACTAACAGGCATGCTCTTTGTACAGTTCGTGACTCTGGTCCTTGTTCTTTGAAAGTCTACAATCCTAGTTCCAACAAATCTGCAAAGCAAACTGAAAAAAACTGTTATGCCTGGTATATTGCATTTCTTAAAATCAGACTTCCCCTTGCCCCCAGCTTGATGAAATTGTACATTCAAAAAATCTGAAGAACAGGAGATAATAGTAAATGGAGATCTTCTCTAAGAGCACTTAGAAGTTTATGCACTCAGGAGATACCCAGCTTCAAAGAACAGAAAAGTTTCTCAACATCTCATCTGCTCTTGTGTTTATGGGAGATCTTGTTTCAGTTGAAACCAAAGAAGATTTTGCATTTGCTTTCTCCAGTCTCTTTCCTACCTTCCTTCTTCTCCCTAAAGGGAGGGATAATCTGGTGTAAGTCTTTTCAGCTTTGTGGTTTTATATTAAATTGAGATTTCCATCGCAAGAGGAGAGACTTGGAGCAACTATTAAATAAAGTTAATTCACTAAATTACATTGTCTGTTGTTTCAACCAAATCCAATGATGGTGACGTTGATGGATTAGACTTCCTCAGCACAATGGCATGGAACAGGAATGCGCTGTTGAAAGCACCGTTATTGGGTGAAATTTTAAGTGTCCTTGCCTGATTTTCAATTTGAGTAGCTATGTTATATGCCTCTAGGTTTTTGGGGGGGTTGAGAGGGGAAGTTGCTAATATTTTTTATTATTATTTGTTGTAACTGACTATTGAAGTGACTTTTTTTTTATACCCCAGAAGAGTTCTGAGGTGTAGTTTTCATGAGCAATTTCATAGCAGCAGTGAACTAAGTAGTCATTGCCGCTTTGCCTCTGGCAGCTCGCTGTGCTTGCACACCTTGGTAGGGGGGGTGTGCCTGTACAGAACTTAGTACCCCACAGTCCCTTAGTACAGGCCTGTGGTAAACTGAATAAGAGAATAGATATAACCTCCACCCCGCAAAAAAAAAAAACCCAAAACTTTTGGTTTTTTCCTGCCAGATTTGTTCCCTGCTCTGATTCACTACACGATAGTATAAATAACGGTTCTGGCACAGTGGAAAGGGCAGTACAGGGCAGGGATGAGCACGGATGGCTGAGGCAGCCTAAGCAGCATGGCTCAGGCATCATTGCAATGATGGAATGTATTACTGCAGAACAGACCTGATCCACCTTTCATCTGTGGTGTGAGAATGACGAAGTTATCATCAGGAAATCTCTCACAAGCCTAATATTTAATTAAAAACACTCTTTTGTTAGCATCCTCCTGCCTGTTAATTCTTGTGAGTATGTTTCGTAGACAGCTTCTCTTGGTATTTTTTCCTCTGTCTCCAGCTGAAGTTACACCATGGCTTCCTCTTT
>NW_008824368.1:1148512-1159970 GCF_000699105.1 Pygoscelis adeliae
TTTATTGAATGTGTTCAAAATGGTATTCTTCCATTCTCCTTCCACTGCGTTGAGGTCTTCCACACTTTCTGAGTCAGAAAAGCCTATCAGTGAGGCTGGAAAACAGTGCCAGGTCTGTTTAGGTTTGAAGATAGTCTTGCGTGTCCTCACCCCGATACGAGAGATTTAGATAAAGTTATTCAAAGAGGAAATGGGGCAACTTCAATCCCTTCAGACCCATCACCTCATGTGTCCCCTCTCTGCCCCCAGAGTCTTTTGGTACTTTCCATTCTCTCCCCATGCCCCATTGTTTGTGCTAGAAAACTGACTCCACCTCCTTGCCAAACCATCATGATGCTTCTCAATCTCTTTCCTCTCTTCCAGATACCTTTCCTTTCTTCCTGTACCTGCATTTTCTTGTTTCCAAGCTGTGTATGCACTCTTGAGCCCTCTTTTTAGACTTCTTGCCTGTTCTTCCTCGCTTGCAGTGAGCTACCACCAGGTTGCTTGGAAAGTGCTATAATTTTTCAAGGATGCATCTGCTGTCATTGCCTCTTTAGTTGGCCAAAATTATCCTCCATCACTCTTGTTCCTTCCCTGAGAAAGATTCAGCTACATGGAGACCCTGAATTTGCAATTGTAGAGTTTACTTAGCAAAAATTAA
The DNA here is from genome assembly GCF_000699105.1 of Pygoscelis adeliae. Lineage (NCBI taxonomy): Eukaryota > Metazoa > Chordata > Aves > Sphenisciformes > Spheniscidae > Pygoscelis > Pygoscelis adeliae. Next base: position 1,149,156 of record NW_008824368.1, read on the forward strand.
ATAGTTAAATTTTAAGCATTGCAAAACTGTCAAAGTAAAGGCAAACCAGCCACATGTGCATAGGCCCCTGGGGAAACATGACTTATCAATTAAAGATGTGGTATTAAAGCATAGGAGTTTTTGGTTTTCCTTTTTGCTTAGGTGTCTTCTGTGTAACTTACTAGTACTGGGTTGCTTTCCCCTTTGATTTTCATAAATTTTACTATTAAAACACTGTTGGATTTTATATTCTCTTCCTTCTCACTGTTCAGTATGATAGATAGAGCACTGACAATTGCAAAACATTTCATCTGATCTCTAAAAGGGTTTGTGGAACTGCAGGATGGGAAGGCCATCCGTGTCTACAGAAGGGAAGCCAGTTTTCCATGCTTCTTACAGCTGAATGCAGTCCAGACACTAGTTGGATAGTAGAGAAGTGGTAAATAATTGAGTAAAAGCTTAATTTTCAAGCTTCGATCTTGCAAGGAAATTTAATTATTGCAGTCAGTATTAGAAGTGTACTTGCCTGTCTTACCACCCTATAATAACAGTGTATTTATCTTGCAGTAATTACATTGGAAGCTGAAACGGTCTTAAAGTAATTGAGCCTTTTTGTTCTACAAATAACTAACGAGTGTCTTCTCCATGTCCTGAAAAAGGAGTCTTTATTTCCTGGAATGCTGTGTGCTCAAACCACAGTTTGAGCAATTTTTCCGTTGCTACAGGAATTCCAGTCCCTTCCTGTGGAATAAAACTATATTTGAGTCCTTCCGTGGGTGTAAGGTGTGTGACAAAACATGTGCAAAAAGATGCTGCCCACGAGATGGCGTTTGCATATTACATCCCCGCTGTGTTTATTTCAGGAAGGGTAATCAACAAGAGAATTAGCCATTTCATTTTGATTGCTTGTGAGATTAGTGAATTTGTATCCCAACTGTATGTTGCTAAAAAGAAATGGATCTGTTCTACAGAAAAGTAGATTAATCTAATGATTATTTTCGCGTTTTGGGTGCTACAGCTTTTTGTGTGTCTCTGAAAACATGAGCTGAAGCCCCATTCTTTCCTTGATGAATTTGAAAGGAAATAACTGCAAGCATTACAACTGTACAAGCGCAAAGTATTTGGATTAGATAACTTGTGATACAAACGCTAAAGGAATATTTTTTTAAAGGACTTACTAGTTTTCAAATGTGCTAATTTACCTTTATATTGTCTTTACTCGGTAATCTATGTAAGCTTAATAGAAAATTGTATGAGAAGATGCAACTCAGGTGTTTGATGGCAAGAATGTACTATTAGAATTTATAACACCTATTTGTAATGCTAATTATATTTCCAAAAGTATGAATATGCAAAATAAATCTGAGATAAGCATAAAAAGGTAATGTCCTCTTCACTTTGTTTTATTACAGTCAGAGACTAGAAATGAAAGCACAAGTTGCAGACACATTCATAGCAAAATTCCAACTGACACCAGATGAAATGAACCTTCTTCGAGGCACGAAAGATGAGCCAATTACTGAGGTAGCTCAATGAACATTAAAAGCTTTGCCCTGAACTAAAATGTAGAAGCGTCCTAGCTGAATTGTACATGAGGTCATCTTATCAGTTTGTAATTTAATTTTTTATGGAGGAATGTACCTTTTAGCAGAATGGTGAATTTCTGATGAGTTTGAAATGTGCGATGAAAGATTCAAGTAACAAGAAAGAAAATCAACATTAAATTCTAGTTTGTGTAATAAGTTTAAAGGGCAAATGAGCTATCGTGTGGTTCTACAGTTAAAGACCTTTATGAAGTCTGAATTTTCAGTGAAGATGTTTTAGAACTTCATCACACTCAAATAAACCAAATGAGAAATTTGCAGCGCTTCAGTAATGTGTCGTACTACCCTTGTGCATGTGTGTGTGCATTTTGCATAAGCATGTGTATAGGTATTCAGTGACTTGAAACAATATAAGCTGAGACTTTCCCTCATTATTATTTGGTTGATGAAGATACTAGGTGCTGATTCACTTTTAGCCACCTTCCAAAACAAGTTTTTGGATATGTTTATGGTTTGAATAAGAAGGTACGTTGTTCTGCAGTAAAAGCAAACTGAATAATGAGAGAATTGAGTACACTTAATAGATTTTTATTATTGCAGTTGCATAGAAACCTTCACTTAAGTGTAGACCACCTGCTGAGACGTACTATCTCATTTCCACAGGCATCCTGTTTGCAGCTAAAGCATTATTAAAGACATGGAACAGATAACCATAAACAGTGCTAATGAAAGCATAAATGGAACGTGTTAAATGATTGTGCACTTGAGTAATTGCTGTATGCTTTTATACCAACTATTACCATGAAAGAACATTCAGGTTTCTAAAAAGCACATGTTGCAGGGAACAATGACAGCAATGCTGTGCCATTTATTCAGTGCTTGGTTCACAGCAGAACGAGGATTAGTCCTTTTGATACTTTGATCTGTCTAAAAAATGTGCAGGAGTAACTGGGATATAATCATAGTTGTGCTACTGAAATGGCAGACTTCAGTAAAATCATGTGTGTGCTTTTCCCCTATGATAGAATCAACCAGTGTGCTTAAAACATTTTTAGTCAGGCTTCCGTTTTGGTAATTTTTTAATGTTTTTTTTTTTTTCCTAAAGGAAGAGTGATTTGGGTTTTTATAAACATGATCTTCAACGCAGTTGATGCAAGGCAGTAGGTTAAATCAGTGTCCTATTTCACTTAGAATATGTATATTTTTATGTGACTTGAGCCAGAATGAAACTCTACTTTCCTGAGGGAAACTGTGTTCAAGTCACAAAAGATACATATTCAGCTATATCTGAATTCGCTAGTCTCCTCCATGATGACTGAAAGATGACTTCATAATAAGACACATGTTTGAAAATGTTAGTGGATTTCCATTTGCTCTCTAAAACAATAACCAAATGACCTTTTTGGCCATATGTCCATGTCTTCCAGGATTTTTTCTTTGCTGCTGCTGCGTTATTCAGGGGGGAAAGATTGTCCTGGAAAACCTTGGTCTAGTCTATAGCAAATGTTTGATTTTTCTTAGAAATTGTTACCCTATTATATGAAAACAAAAAATACTGACCTATAATCATTGTACTTTATGTTTCAGTTTGCTCTTTAGTTGCTAATGTTAATGGGGAAAAGATGATGGAATGCATAGTAATGTCCTCAAAATCTCCCCAGAGTGTTAACTAATAAATGTAAAACACACACATGCTACATAAAAGACAGGTTGAAACCAAATCTTTGCTGCTTTTTTTTTTTTTTTTTTTTTTGTGGAAGAAGGGTGTGATGCAATGGGAAAGGCTCTTAAGGTGGAATGAAAGGTGAGAGGTGGCGGAGGCGGGCTCGTATTTTAAGAGCAGCACTTGGAACACAGACCTGCAAGGAACAGAAATATGGAATTTAAATGGGGAGTATAGAGTGCTAGAAATTTGAATGACAAGTAACTGCTTTTAAACACTGCTTTTTTTTTTTTTCTTTTTTTTTTTTTTTCCTTTTTTTTTTTTTAAATTGATTTAGGATTTTTTCAAGGCTTTGGGAAGAGTAAAGCAAATTCACGATGATGTCAAGATTCTCCTCCGGACAAATCAGCAAAGGGCAGGGTGAGTGCTACTTAAATGAGTGCAAGATAACCATTTACTTGTTAAAAGCAGAAGTTACAGCAAGGTCTCATTCTTTGTGTCGTATGACTATACAGAGTATTTCACATAAAAACAAAGAATAGTAACATTTTTAAATCTGCATGATTTTAATAATGGTACGTTGTATTTGATTTGTATGTGCCTTTGCTAGTACTACCTAAAATAGTATTTGCAAATAAAATCTTTTTGTCTTGTAGCTTGGAAATTATGGAACAGATGGCTTTACTGCAAGAGACATCTTATGAACGACTTTACAGATGGACTCAGAGTAGGACTAAGAATGTTTTTATGTTTATGAATATTATTATGATGATTCCTTTAATTCCTTGATGTGACTTGAACTCAGCAAAAACGCTTTCCAAGATTCATTAATAAGGCTTTGGGTTTCCTTCTTAGTGAAAGGTTTGTCGAAAAGCTAGCTTTTGTGAACCGAATAGTTAATTGGAGATTCTCTCCTTTTTTGGGCCTATCTCATTTCTGTTTGTAAAACTGTGTTATTTATTTGTATTTTCAGATGGTTTTCCACAGAGAACAACTACTACAGTTTGATAGTCTAAACAAATTGTTAAGAGTATTGCATTTCATTTTCTTGCAGGTCACAGGGAAGTTCTTGTTTTTCACAATTTGGTAGTAAGATCTAGTTTAGTGTGAGGAGTGGCTTATTACCTTTAAAAAAGGGAAAAAAAACCCAAACCCAACCTTATTTTATCATAATGCTCTTTTGAATGATAGTAGGCAATTATTTTTTTGCATATGTACTCTGGATCCAAGCATCAGTGTTTGATGTAACATCTTGATAGTGTAAAATGTAGACACTTTTGTATTACTTCTCTCTTCTCCCAAGGCATTGACAGGAAGATTTATGAAAAAAAGCTGCTGCAGTGCGATATTATATGAGTTAGCTGTTCTTCAGTGGGATGCTGAAGCCTCAAATAACGGTTGTGGTTTCACCCTAAAGAAAATTCATCTTTTTTACGCCAGTGTTTGATTTAGTTTATATGATTTCCACATTCTTGTATGGAATATACAAGATTATGTAGTTAATGTGATTAAAGTAAAAAACAAAACAAAACAAAAAAAACCCCAACAAAACAAAACACCAAAAAACCCCAAAACAAACCCACAGCTCGCTTAAATACTTGGTTGCTTTTTTCTTAGTAGTTTACCTGGAATGTGGTAAACAGTTATAAAGGAGCCTGACAGAATTCTGATGACTGAATGATTTTACATTTGTATGTGGGTGCAACCAGATACTAAGCTTCCTTTAATTTTTATTATTGTTGATATTTGTGATGGACATCCATTTTACAGTGAAGTACTGCTTATGGGGGAAGTTAATTACATTAACGCAAACTAGGCCAGGTAGCGTATTCTGAAGGCTTCAATTCAAAATCAAAAACCTTAGAGTTTTTGACTCATTTTTTTGTTTGACAGCTTGTTATAAAAGGTATTGCACTTTTATCTGTGTTGATGTTTTACAGATGAATGCAGGACTTTGACGCAAGAATCATGTGACATTTCTCCAGTTCTTGCTCAAGCCATGGAAGCCTTACAAGATAGACCTGTCCTGTATAAGTAAGTAAATGCTCGTGATTATCTCAAACAGGAATTAGTATTTCCAGCCTATAATATTTAAAGACGGGCATGAATTACAGTGCCAAGGATGGTGGCAATTTAATCATACGTCAGATTTTTTAAAAAAAAAAAAAAAACCCAAACCATGCTTCAACTTCTTTAAATTTCAGAAGTCTTTTTGACAGAATTATGGTACAGTAAATGTCATTGGACTCTTTTCCAACTTAATGGTTTCTAATTAAAGTAAAATGTCAGACTGTTCTTATTTTAATCTAAATGAATTGTGAATTTCTGCTGCTCTTGTAGGGTTTTTCTGAAGAAAAAAATGCTGTCCAAAGCATGTGATTGTCTCATTTAAATTCCCAAAGTAAAAAATTGATAAAGGCTAATTAGCTTTTACTGAAGTGCTCCTGATAGTAAGAATGTCTTCCATTATGAGTTGTACAATAATCTATTAAAAACAATCTGCTACATATGAGCCTCTAAGGCATAGGGGTACTTTATATATATATATTAAAAAAAAATATACTACTCTTTAGTTCTTGTTCAGAATTTGCTGAAGGGGACTGCTTGACGTAAATTAAATGGTATTTAGTAGAGACAACTTAACCACGAGGTGGCACTGTAAGAACTGTTTTTATTGGGGTGGCCATACCTGAAGAAGTGGTACTTAACACTTCCTTGCTTTTTAGGCGTTTTTGAAAAATGCACTCATCACATTTTGCAACTATTGCAAATTACTTCTGGCCACAGGCATCCAGAACAGCAGAGTACTAGGCAGTGTTTCAAAGGCTAGCCTTGTCTTTTAAGAGTGTCAAATGCGCGAAGGTGGGGGTATGTGACACTGTAAATCTCCATGGAGCAATTCACGGGGAAAATGCACAGCGCAAGTGGACCTTAAAAATTCTGTCAGTATGAGAGAGGGTGCACATACCAACATGCTCAGTCACTTCTGCTAGTTAATTTGAGGGAGAGATGGTGTCACTCGACCTCCCCAGCTATTGCATGTGGTGCACTGCATTACCTTGGGCCATAGCTGGGGATTGCAGTCCTTTCTTGCATTCTCTCCTCCAGGCCCTCTTTCACAGCTGCAAAGGATCAGCCACAACTGTGTTCACAACATTTTATAGGATTCTTTATAGAGACAGTTTATATTTTCTGTAATAAATATTTTGGTGAATTATGTTACTTTCAAATGTCATAAAACCATTGTTTTGCTTTCTTAACATTTATGGAAGAAACCTCCATTTTCTGTATAAACCCACAGCTGGCCTGTTCAAAATGAATCTGCAAAAGAGACTTGTATTTTTCTTCTGACATCTCTCTCACAAACAGCAGTACTAGTATTGCCAAAGGTAGAACTTGGTAGGTAGGACTTTTCTTCTGCCAAAAGGCAAAAGTAAACATTACTGTCAAAGATGCAGCCATATGTTTCTCATCATAGATTATCATGCTTAACCGCTTGCTACAGCAGTATTGTCAAAATTGCAGTACTGATGCTTTACATTTTAAACCTCAAGATTTAGTTTATTCCCTTCGAAAAATTTTTGTATACCTTTAGTACATAACAAACTGCTGAATCCAAAATGTAAAAATTATGCCATAGAAGAAAGTAATTTTAAATTGCTGTTGGTTTTATGCATGTAAGCGCTGCTGTGTGAACCTAAATACTTTTCCTCCAAATCACTGCCCTTGCATCTGATAATGATTGTGATTTGATTGGGTGAAAGTGAGTAAGATGGAGAAGGACAGGAGTTTAGAAACAAAACTACAAATTCTTGTTTTCTTATATTGACTTATGTCGTCCTAACTTAAGGTGGCAGAAAGATTGCATCATGGATGGACTTTTTGGAACTGCAGTCAGTAGGGATCTGAAATAAACATTTCAGTTTGGTTTTCACTTCCTGGTTCTAACAGAAAGATTGAAAACTGTTTCATAGAAAATACATGGAGTCACAGCTCTAAGCAGTGTTCCTTTTCCATCCGCCACTGATTTTCAAAGCTTTTTCTCCACCTCCTTCCTCTCCCCCCAGTGATCATTACTTTACTGGGTTTTAAAGAAATTGAAGCTGGGTTGAAAAGAATCCAAATGTTGTTTTCTGCCCCTAACATGAGTACATGTAATAACATAGTAGTAAATACTGTGTTTCTAGTGTAAATAATAGCTATTACTGAATTTTTTAAGGTGCAGGATTTTGTCATATTTATACCCTGTTCTACTGAGAGCAAAAGGAAAATTTGTAGTTTTTCTTTTTAAAACAAAATTATCATTATTAAATGCTGTTTTCTAGACTAATAACAAGATCACAAGATCTGTTTTGCTGCTGTATTTTTAATGATCTATTATATAGCTGTTTATTGGAGGGGGGGGGGAAAAGCTTAGCTGCTTTCTACAAACACTTGAGATTTTTCACTGCAGTGCTGCTACTCCTGGACTGTAGGTAGTCAGCAGATCCCAGATCTCTCCCACTTTTAATTGCATAGTTTTTGTAAATAGTAATTTATTAAAGACTTTTTTCATTAGCCTTTTTTTTTTTAAATTGCAGATATTTACTTTCTGAGTTAACAAGTACAGTGTATGAAGAAAAAGATTTAAACAAATTTCATGATTCTTCAGTGTGCTTTTTTCCCCCTCTCTCAAACAGTAATGTGGATAGAAAAGAGCAAAACTGAAGGATCCCTTGGACTTCTTATAACATAGTAGTAATCTAATTGAACTTAACTTGGAACATATTTGAAACAGTATATTATTTTCTGTTGTATTTTGTTCTCCACATCTGTTTAATTGTGAATGCAGTACTCATTTAACTTCAGTCAGTGAGTAACATGCTTTTTATTACTATTATTTTTATCTGTTCAGCCGCTGGGTGTCATTGGTAAGTGACACCATGCTTACTCTTTGGCATTTCTTCAATTATATTGGAAAAATAAACTGTCATGTGTTTTTTTTCTTTTTTTCCTTCGTAATTTATGTGTTTTGTTCAAAATACTTAAATTCAGTTTTTCAAAAAAAATAGAAGGGTTCCATGGCTTGCAAAAATCCTGTTTCTAAGCAGATGTAACAGGGATGTTAGCAGTGTTCACTTCCCATTCTTCACTTGTTGTCATGCTTCAGCGTGAACAGGAAGGTAGCCTGCTCCAAAAATGAGCCGTGTGTATGTTCCTGGTACCTCCTCTACTACTACCAGCAAGCCATTTGAGATTACACACTCTGGGCTGTAACTGTCCATCCATTAAATATCTAACTAAGACTCAGGTAATTAAAACCAGTGAACAACTATCAAATGAAAATAACTTTTTTGCTACTAATCATGTGGTGGCCTAGAAGAAGAAGGAAGAGAAAGCCTTGTGTTGCAGTGCAATAAGTTGCTGCTTCTGACAGTCAGCTGGACGACGTGTGAAAAGGAGTCCTAGACCCGTCAATACACACTTATATGTACAAAAATGGAAAAGCTGATTTTTCATTTATTTATTTATTTATTTATTTGTGTGGGGTAAGGGAATGGGAGGGCCAAGGAAAAGTTATCTTTATTTAGAGGAGTCAAGAAAATCAGAAGGTTTTGAATGCTTCATAGAAGCATTGATGCAAGATTTCTAGAACTATAAAAACAGTTACTCATATTAACTGTAAAGTTGAGGTAATAAACTGATGAAGCGAACTGTTTTGTTTTACCCATTTTCATGTTTCAATAACAGGTACACTTTGGATGAGTTTGGAACAGCTAGGAGGAGTGCTGTAGTGCGTGGCTTTATAGATGCTCTTACTAGAGGAGGTCTGGGAGGTACTCCCCGCCCTATTGAAATGCACTCCCACGATCCTCTGAGGTATAGTACTAGCAAGAATGTATATGAAATAATCCTTCTTTTGTCTGTTGGCACTTTGGATCCCTCATGCCATAAACTGCTGATTTACACAGAAATTTCTGTCTTTATTTAGGTATGTAGGAGACATGCTGGCATGGTTGCATCAAGCTACAGCTTCTGAAAAAGAACACCTAGAAGCTATGTTAAAACTTGTAACTATTCAAGGTAGTACTGGATTTTTAAAACATAAGTTGGGAAGTGATAGAAAATAAGTCTGTGATAAGTCAGAAAGCGTGATTAATTTCTTAGGCTGGCCTTCAGTTATTAGAGTCTGAGCTTAGATTCTCCTGGAAATAATTTCAGAGTAGCTGGTAGTTGCATTTTGCCAGAAGAAAGCCCTTAATGAAGAAGAGTATTTCAAAATTCACTCTTTTCATTTTACTGTGCTTATAATAGATTTACACTAAATTTACAAAGGGACATTTTAGACTGTAGTTGAGAGTTCAAAAATTCTCTAATGTAGATGAATACATACCTCTGAAAACATTGTCATAGGGTTGCTTATTGATATGTTGAGAATTACTGTTATGTCTTGCTCATTTGTTTAAATACAATTCCTTCTTCCTATAATTCTCTTCCTTTTGTGCTACAAGTAAGATGGAATTTTCTTCTGTCATGTAACATATCATTATAGGTTTACAGAGGTCAAAGTAGGCTGCTCATAGGCACGTGAAGCTTTTTAATATCAAAGCTCTCCTTCATTAACAGAACTACAGATTCTCATGCTTATTCTTCAGCCCCTTTGCTCTCTTTTAAGTGCATTGGACCTATACTTTTAAGACCTTTGTCCCGTAGAAGCTGTAGTATGGTTTGCCTCCACAGCTTCAGCCAAAGACTTGTTTAATAAATTAAGCATGTGTACTCAGTTGAAACAAACTTGGTGTAAAAACTGACATTTGATCTGTATCTGGTGAGCTCTTCAGACTGTACGTCTTAATTGAGTTCCACTCTGGGATTTAAAGGCAATAATGCATTCTCATTTTCCTTACTGCTGGAAGTATTAATTGGCTTTCCTAATTAACGGTATATGAGCAATGAGGCTATTTAGGAACTGTAGTAAATCAAACCGAAGGAATGTTGTTGTTTTTTTAACTACAGTTACAGCGTACTATAGAAGTGAATTTAATATTATTTACTGACAGTATCTCAGGGGGACAGGAAAGCAGGCCTTATGATGGTTGTATGGTAGAGGAAAAGACATGGCAGTTCTTTGTAAATGACTGTCTGATGCTTCTGCTGTAATTGGAGAGTCCTTCAGGAAAAGCTGGCCACTTGGAGGATGTTGCTGTGTCTGGTTCTGCTGTTGATTGTGCTACTGCTGCTGCCCAGGCCTGCATTCTGTTCTGAAGTACCTTGAGATTATATGCTTTATATAAATACAGATCCTGAGTTGGTAGTGGCTAATCAGTGAGTACAGTGTCTATGGTACTGAGAGATTCAAGTTGAATTCCCTGTACTATCATACAGTCTTCAGGTGTCTGGTTGTGCAGGCTACAGCAGAGATTGAGTTAATTTCACTTAGCCATTTAAAAAGTGGACATCTTGTTTATTTGCAGTTATAGATAATGACAGAGATTTGCATCTCCAGAGGGCAAATCTTCCCAACAAAAGTTAGATCTCACGTAGGCATTTCTGGAGACTTTGATCACAACTGTTTGGGGTTTTTCGTGTTCCCTATAGAGGGACCCCAAGCAACTAAGACATCTAACTGGGGGTCTAAAGTTAGGTGAC
>NW_008824368.1:1160021-1174476 GCF_000699105.1 Pygoscelis adeliae
CAACTTGAGTAGCTTCTTGCAGATGGAACTGGTTTTATTATTTTAATTAAGGCATCTCTGTTCTGAGTTCAGATTTCTTTTTAAATTCTCCTATAAGCTGTGTGTAATTTCAGGTCTATGGAGAATGTGGTAAATCTCATCTACACAAAAACTTCCCTTCTCTTCTTAAAAAAAAAAAAAAAAAAAAAAAGAAAAAGCCTTTAAAGAGAACAAACTATGTAGCCCATAATCAAGTATTCAAGAATAACTTTTAAAAAGTTTTAAAATTTTAAGCTTGCAAATGTTAACTGTTTAAAATTAATCTGACAAAAAATGCTATTAAAATTTTAAGCGCTGAAAATACATTCAGAAAAGTTTAACTGTTTTGCATTGTACTGGCCAAGCATAAAGCAGCTGGTTCTCCTCTTTGGAGCTTAGGTATCCTGCTAACAGGAGCCTTCCAGTCTTACAGAGATCTTGCACTTGAAAGGAAGGGAGAATTGCAGGCATTCTCTTTAAGAGAAGCAGTAGAAACCCATTTTTCATGGAGTTACAGGAACCCAGCTGCAGAGCAGAAGCCAAATGAAGTCCAAGAAAGATCTCTCCCTTACAGGATACACAGAGAAAAATGATATGTGGTGTAGCAGGTAGCTAGAAGTGTATCTTCAGTAATGAACTGTTTTCTGAAAGTGATTTTGGGTCTCTAAGAATTGTTTATTTCATAGTTCTTTTATGTCAGTATGACATACTAATACTTGCAACGGTTATATAACCCATTGTGCTGGAAGATTTCTTTTTACTGTTTGCTGAATCTAAAATATTCTAATTGGACATGAAAATATATGTGAAGGCACAAGCGTGTGGTATGTCAAGATTGTAATTCATGTCTTTTGATATTTGAACTTGTATATTTTTGCAGCTAAAACTTTCATACCCAAGAACTTGTTTTGAATGCTTCATAGAAGCATTGATGCAAGGACAAGATTGTAATTCATGTCCTTTGATATTTGAACTTGTATATTTTTGCAGCTAAAACTTTCATACCCAAGAACTTGTTAAGTCAATCTGGTCTAGATACACTATTGCAAATATGTGCTAGGTGCTTGTTATATTGATGAACAGTAAAAGTGTGACTGTTCCTACTAAAAAATGTGTAAATTGTTAGGGTGTATCTGGGAGCTAGCCATTACATAACAGACCGTACATCTTGTGGTTTGTAATCTTGCTTTCTTCCTTGGTATCAATACTCAAATACGTAAACATATTTTTATTATCTTACCAATTTAGTATGCTGAAATTCTTACAGACACCACACTGAATTTAGTTGTCTCTGCTTATGTGGCTTTTCACGTATCTTGGTGTAAAGAGACATTGGCAGAGATCTCTGATCTTTTATAATTTTTACTCTCAGAGGTAATCTCTTTTAGTCTGAAATAAGATCTGCAAAATATAGCTTCAGGTCACCTGATTTCTATCACATGTCACAGTCAGTTTGTTTACTGTTCATTGCATGGGTCCCATCTGAAGATGAACTCCTGTTGACAAGTTTTAAATTAGAATTAAAGTATCGCTGTCTCCATAAATCTATTCTGAGTTGTTACTGAAGTGAGAGCTTGAAGATCTGTTGCTTTCAGTTTGATTTATGACAGTACTGGTTGCCATGCAACAATTCATTTGTGTTCCATGATAAGATAGGGCAATATTCTCTTTTGTATATAGTTCCGTGGAAGATGAGTTTCAGTTGCTGCTGGGGAGGAAGCATTTGCTAATGCTGCAGCACACGGTAGTGTGGAGGTACATACGTGATTTAATTTGTAACAATGCCATGAGCGTGTCAGTACTGAACGCTGACAGACGTGTATTTACGGTTCAGGCCTTTCAAAATGGTAGGTACTGTTGCTCCTTGAGCGTCTCACTGGCCTTTTTTTTTTCTGTTTAGTTTCATGAAGTACTGATATTGAGCCTTACTGTGACAGTTTCTTGCTAGACCATTTATTCTTCCCCTTGCTCCTTCTCCCTCAAATCCCCAGGCACTATGTTGTGCTAGGAAGCAATTGCATAGCATAAGATAATGAGTCTTCAGGACTCTGTTTTGTCGTGCAGCTGTTTCTTAATGGCTGGATTTGAAGTTCAGTGGAGGTGTAAACTAGTCTTGTGGAGAAGAGAACATGCAGTTCGTAATGCTTTTTATGGAGGAGTAGCTCCTACATTTGTTTGTTTGTTTTATAGTCTTGAAGAAAAGGGAATTATATTTGCATAATCTTAGCATGTGTTTGCATTAACTGTAGGTGTGGAAGAAAATATTCAAGAAGTAGTTGGGCACATCACAGAAGGTGTCTGCAGGCCTCTGAAGGTGAAGTATTTTGTTTTCCTTAGCATTCTAAATATAAAAATTGTTCTGTCATGTTTTTCCAGAACCTCTGTCTGCATCTCTACAATGTATTTTCATCGCCCTTGGTTAAGAGTTAGATTCTCAACTTTGAGAATCATAAACCCCTTCAAAATTAAAAATTCCATAGTTCAGAGATATCTGGTTTAAGTAGTCATATAGTGAGAGATACTAGGATACTAAATCTATATCTTGATTTTATTTTACTTTTCCTAAAGTTCAGGAGTGCTTATGTACAAAAATTTAGCTTTGGGGTAAGAATATAGGAATGACTATAGTGGGTCAAATGAAAAATCAATTTAACTTACTACCCTGTTTTTCATAGTGACCATTAGCATATGCTTAGGGAATAGTGTACAGATTGTGCATTTATGTCATGATACTTCTGCAGAATCATTTCCTCGCCTGTTTGTGGACGTACTAAGGACTTAGTAAGCCATAGCTACTGTCTTTGTATTAATAGACATTGGTAGGTTTTTCTTCTTGAATATGTCAAGTTGATATAAAATGTTGGTATTCACAACATATCCTGCAGGAGGGAAGTGCACAGTTTAACTATGCTGTGTGAAAAGCCAGCTCCTTTTGGTTTTTTGTTTAATAACTCCAGCTCTTGTATTGAAAGGGACCATGAAAAATTATTTCCTACTTTTCATCTTTATGCTGCCGTGATTTGCTGTATTTCTGTCATATCCCTCCACAGTTGTCGTTTTTCAAGGTAGACTCTTAATCAGTTTAGGGGACCCATTTGATGGAAATCATTAATAGTGATCCATCAAATGAATGACTGCCTTATTTATTGGACGTTCTTCATATAAGCATAAAATAAAATATCCTAGGTGATGAAGCTGATACCAGTAATTGCCTGACTATGCTAGTTCCATCCAGTGTATAAATCCAAGTGTTTTTTAAAGTAAAATCTAGTGTACTAAATACTGTTCTAATAAATTTCTCTTAAGATGCTGTAGGTATAACAACTGTGTCCAGTTGCCAAATACTTAGTTAACAGGTAGGTTCTGAATACTCTACATAGGTTCCTGTTAAGAAAGAGAGAAGGTCTGAAGAGAGGTAAAAATCAAGAAAATGCCATTTAGAATATCACATAATCACAGAAGGGTTGAGGTTGATGGGGACCTCTGGAGGTCATCTGGTTCAAACCTGCTACTCCAGCAGGGCCACCTAGGGCCAGTTGCCCAGGACTGTATCCAGACGGCTTTTGAATATCTACGAGGATGGAGACTCCACATCCTCTTTGGGCAACTTGTGCCAGTGCTCGGTTACCCTCACAGTAAAAAAATGTGTCGTGGTGTTTAGACAGAACCTCCTGTGTTTCAGTTTGTGCTCATTGCCATGATCATCCTTCACAGCCTTTAGTTTTTGACCTGTTGAAAAACACCTGTCACATTAGACAAACAAACAAATATCACAGCTTTTTTTGAAGATATTTTCCAAGCTTTCTGTGTTCTTGCATTCTTTCTTTCTGTTGGTACTGAATGCTGATGTTTGAGTTCAGTATTTCTGTGCATTCCAACAAAGTAGTTAGGGATAGAATCAAACCTTTGTGTAAGTCAGAGGGAGTTTTGGTCTTGATTTGAGTACTTATGATTTGTACAGTTTCATACAGAATACCTGCCGTTTTGATTGCCAAAATCTTTATACTTATGCGCTTTTGTTATCTGTAGAAATACCCCCCGAAATATTGTCAGTAGTTAGTTACTGTGCTAATAAAAATAAAAAAACTAAAAGAACAATTAAAGACTTCCCATTGTATTCTGTATTTTAATAGAATGCAGCTTATGTTAATTCACTGCCAGTCTAGACTTCCCAATGTAAAATACGCAGTTCTTACTGTTTCCCCTGGGGAAATGTTCCATAGAAAAAAAAAAAAGCAGAAAAAAACCCCCAAACCCCCAAGCAGAAAAGCCTTCATAGAGTGCAGTTAGATAATTGCAAGCCTTCATGTTGAGAGGAACAACAAAAGTAGGCTCAGTTTGGAGGAGTCTTTTCTACAATACATTGTTCTTTCTGAAGATTGTCCACAATAAGAAAAATAACTGCATTAAGTTCAGGGAAAACACTCTCTGTTGTAGTCGTATGGCACCACAATATACTGCTTTTCTGGTGGATTTCTGCTGAAGTTTGCAAACCTGTCACTTTGATTTGAGTTGATGCTGAAGTATAAAATAGCCTGATAAAAGCCTAGTCGTAGTATTTCCACAAGCACATTTAAATACTTACAGAATTATGTAGAATTTTCTTACTGGTTTATGTGTTTCCATGTGAATGTACAATATGATACAGTTTCCTTACTTTTGAAGAAGGATTATGTTTATATGCAGTATAAATTGTCCACATTTCTTACTGATAGTTGGTCTGAGTTTTAGGCATCCAAGTGAATCTTGAGTACTCGCTAGTGGTAGATCTTACCACAGGCCTGTCATTTCAGATGGAAGTAGGAGGACCCTAAAAAACGTTTAAATTAAGGTCCTCATCTTTTTCATAGCACTTAAGATGAGGTCAAAACTAACAAAATGTTTTTGATGCCTTACGTAGACCTCAGATGGTCTTTTATGGTCAACTGACTACAGGACGCATAGGATTAGGAAACGGTAAGACCTATAAGTCAAGGACTTCCCTGAGCAGGTTAGGTTGAGTCGCTTGCAAATTTTGGTTCTCCTATGCAGTGAAGATTGCTGTATGGGAAGCAACAGTGCTTCTTTTCCTGCTTTGTTTTTTTAATTCTCATTCTTGTTTTCCTAACCCTAAAATCTTTTGGCTTTTTTTTTTTTTCCTCTCCTTCTGCCTATTCTGTCTTTTTCTTAATTCTTTTCTTTATTATTAGTTATTGCTATTTTTTTGTGTGTGTGTCAATATTTTGATTGTCCTCTTTTTCCCCTGCCTTTCTTATTTATTTTTTTTTTGCTGTACACCTAGAGTATACTCAGTATCTGTGCCCAAATGGCCTTTTATGCAACATTGGAGACAGGTATTTGTATCTGTACCACTGTATATACATATGCATTGAAGAGTGAAGTTCACCTGAGTGTTGAAATTAACGTGGTGCATTGAGCTTTGCGAATAAAAGTCAACAATTTTTCTTTGGGTTTGGTCCCTGACTTAGATGCAGAGGGGGAGGATTGAGGAAGCATAATCTTAGTTAATTCTCCCTGCAGCTGGCTCTGACAAGAAGGCACTGCTGCACATCATGCTCCATTGAACAGCAGACAAATAACTTGGGAGAGCGGGTGGTGGCTGGTGATTTGTGTGTAGCCCTTTCACACACAGGCACGTGGGTGAACAGTGCAGTGATAAGTCACTGTCTGTCACTGCTTCATGAGTGCCCAAAGATTGACCCTGGGGCAGCCTTTTATGAGTGGATTGAGACTGTGTGTACCATGGAGACAAGACATCAACTGTCCAAGTGTAAAGAAAGTCGGCACTGTTTGGTCTGTGTAGCCAGTTATCTCCTGGTTGAGATAAATAGTCAACATAGCTAGTCATTAGTTATAAATGTATCTAATTACATACCAATAGCTGGTATATAATCTTTCCTTTAACTGAAGGAGAGATTATTCCAGGTGAAATTTTGTCTTTTGGGTAAAATACCTAATACTTTGGATGTTCTGAATTGCAGCATGATGCTAATGATCAGCTGTTGTAGTTTAGGGAAATTGCAGCTCTGCAGCTGTTCTTGCTATACAGCGCTGGGGAGAATTCCAGTATGTACTGGTATTAATCCATCAAATGATCTCATTATTTTGAAATTTTCAATAACAAGTTGCAAGAAAAATCTATAGAGAAATAGGGTTTTTGTTTTGTTTTCGTTTTTTTAAAGAATACATACACCTGCTTGTTTTCTACCCAGAGACTTGGCAGCCTAGAAGCACTTCGGATCAAGCAGAATGTTATAGTTAACTGGACATTCTCTTGTTAAATTTATTTCTGGTTAAATTTGTTTTTCAAAAATCTGACATATATTGCATATAAAATCATAGGGATTGGCTTTTGGAATGTATGACCTAAAGGATGCTTGTATTTCTTTATTTTGCAGGTTAGAATTGAGCAGGTGATTGTTGCTGAGCCAGGAGCAGTTTTACTGTACAAGATTTCTAATCTTCTCAAGTTCTACCACCATACAATCAGGTATGCAAAATTACGAAGTATATTAAAGATGTGTCTTTTTTTTTTATTGTATAAATAAAGATTAATATAGTAAAAAGAGTATTTTCATGGCTTAGTTTTTGTTCTGTACTATGGAATCGAGGAGAAATGTGCATGATATCAAGGAGATGCCATTTATCTGTTGTCATTCCTCAAGTCATACGGAATCTGCTTTGGAATATAGCATCAATTTGCCACAGAAACTGTTTCTTAATCGTTCTGTGTAGATACAAGTAGTATACAAAAAAACCCACATCATTTAAGATGACAAAGTCAAGTCCCCTTTGAGAAAATGATAGAATTAAATTATCTCTCTCTAGAACTTCAATTTTTCTTTTCTTCCTTAAACAACTATGTTTTGATACCATTTTTTCTAATTACGCACTTGCATTGTTCTATTGGGAAGATACTTCCGTCATTGTGTATCTCGCTGTTGAAGGTGCACCAATCATCTTCCAACATTCCAGATGCCACCAGGAACACAGAAACCTGAGAAAAGGCAGAATCTCTGGTTTTATACACTGTGGCATTTGCAGTAGTTCCTATTGCTTAGAAACAGCAGTAGCAGGAAAATTTTCCTCCACAGCCTTGGACTGAACTGCTGAGAATTAGAATTACTAGTATTAGTATTTGAGCTTCTTTTCAGTTTGAAAAGACATTTAGATGTTGGTCAGACTGGGGTAAGTGGTTCTTAGGCATCTCCCATGGTATTTAAAATCCTCAATTGTGATGGCACTACAGGTCTATGGTAGAACACGTATAAGAGCTTTTTTTTTTCCTTTTATAATATGGAATAAAACATTTTATTCCTAATCTTACTGTCAAAAACAGCTGAAAGATTTTTGCTGTCATTTTTCTGTCTCCAAAGTTTGTGTTTCCCAGTGGTTATAAAGCTTTGTGCAATTGAAAATGTGATGTTAAAATGGAAGGTTTTAGGCAGTCTTATCTGTTTCTTTCTGTCTTGCTAACGATACATTGTTTAAAGACCACTGAAGTACCTTCTGTCAGCTGAATAATTTCCTCTGTATAGAGGAAGTGCACCTGACTAATGAAGGGAAAATCCAATTTGAGAAATTATCTATTAAATGCAACAAGTTTATAATCTGAAAATCAAGCTACAAGTTTAAATTAGTCCTATTAAGATGCAATGAATTTTTACTGCCATTTTTGTAGCTTAGAAGCACTTTTACTTTAGACAGAAGGTATATCCATGAGAAGTGCATAGTCATGTAGCGTCATTTAAAGTTTATGTGGTATTCATGCTAAGTGTAATAACTTGACACTTGGAATAGCGAGTCATGAATTCTTCTATTTTTGGAGATGCCTAACATCGCAATGAAGAAACAAGAGACTTGATACTATCCCTGAAGGACAATTTGACAGAATAAAGTTATCAACCCTTTTTGTTTACGTAATCTGTTTTCTATAACAGAAGTAGATTTACAGAATAACAAAACAAAAATCCAGTAAATTTTAGAATTCTACTAAAAAGTTTGTGCAAAGCTTTAGATAGCCTGTACTTAATATCTGCTTAATGACATAGTTGATAATGCTTGTTCTCACAGTCATTTTATGAGTGAATCTCTCGGCTTATATGGAGAACTGTTCCCTGCAATTATTTGTTGTAAATTTTCAACATTGGAAATCTACAATTTGAAATGCTGTCTAACGTATCTGACCCTGTCATGTTCCCCCCCTTCAGATTAGTTAATTAATCTTAATTTTGTTTTCAGTGGTATTGTAGGAAACAGTGCAGCCACACTGTTGACAACAATTGAAGAAATGCATTTGTTGAGCAAGAAGATATTCTTTAATAGCCTGAGTCTTCATGCAAGTAAACTAATGGACAAGGTTTGTTTCAAAATCATACAGCTTTCATGTTACAAAACACACTCTTTTGTATAGTAAGATTATTAGATGAATAGCTGTTTTATACTTCAGCTTTTCCTAAAATTGAAGTTTTGTAGTTTCTATGTTCTAGCTATGGAACTACATAAAAAACTTCCTGTTTATGTTTTAATTCTTCTAATAGTTTTATTTTTGTGAAAAAAGGACTAAAATACTGTTGTTAGCAGCATTTGTTTACAGAGCAACAGAGCAGTTTACATATTTTTAAAATCTATGACAAGCAAAAAAATCAGGAAATTTCCCCAAGTGCAATATAGCAAAGTCAGCTGATTGAGCTAGATAGTTTGTATTAATGCATCATCAGATCAATAATTAATTATTCGTGTGCGTAATTCCTTTCTTGAAGTTATGAAGTATATTCCAACATGGTAAGCTAAGTAAAAACAAAACTTGGACTTTTTTGTCTTTTATAAAAATAGTTTTACCACATGAACATTGCTGCCATTAAAAGCAGAATACGCATTTGTTATACCAAACAACTGTACCTAAGC
The DNA here is from genome assembly GCF_000699105.1 of Pygoscelis adeliae. NCBI lineage: Eukaryota > Metazoa > Chordata > Aves > Sphenisciformes > Spheniscidae > Pygoscelis > Pygoscelis adeliae. The sequence goes on from NW_008824368.1 coordinate 1,168,947, forward strand.
CAGAATCACTTTCCTGGTATCTTTTCCTCTCCTGGTGGTTGCTTTGAATTGTGTTTCAGTGAACTTCCCACTGTTCAGTAGCTAATACAGTTCTTGTTAAATTCTCCCTGCTGTATTCATATCATGTTGCTGTTGGTAGATCTGCCCATTAAATCTTACCTTTCTAAAATCTAAGCCAAGTCAAAGAAAATTGTTACATTACACATCCCTCTCCATTTCCTAGGGATCTGATCTTCATCCAGCGTCCCTGACTGACATGTGATGAGTTGACTAGGTCCTAAAACCAAGAAGAGATGCCTTTCTTTATTCCTAGTTATTGCACAACCCTAGAGTTCAAAAAAGCCCTCACATTACTGTTTTTTCCAGTTTAAAAAAAAAAGTTTGAAAGTGGAAAACAAACAGCGAAGTTTTGTAAACGTATTGCTAAATTATTTGTATTTAACCTACAAGAAAAATCAAAAAAATCCGTAGATTTAAAGAAACTATTCTTTGTGCAAAGCTTTGTACTTCACTGACCATTCAGTGGCATTTTCTGAGTTTGGTCAGTGTTGTTCTGTGGTCTCAAAGTAGTTTTCTCATTCTGCACAGTTTGCATCTGGTCCCAATTTCCTGCCTTTCTGCAAGGGCTGAGGGATGACTTTCTCAAAGGAACAGTTGTTCCTCCTCATCTTCTTTTCCGTATATCCCAGTGACTCCTTTCAGTGGTTTCATTCGTTCATCAGGTGACTCCTTAGTCCTACCACCCACAGTCCCTACTACTAAAGTCCACTTAGTACATTGTTGTCATGAGGTATTTCCATTTGAATGCAGTGTCATCAGAATAGTAGTTCCTCTGCTACTAATGCTTCCTCAAGCATAACAAGCTTATGGCTTGCTATGGGCATATGCTAGCTGTATATGAATTCCTCAGAACATTTTATTTCCTAATACATAAGCTAGAAGAAAATACCTGTGTACTTGTTCCTTTTGTGAAGAGAAATCAGTGATAGACCTTTGCAAAAATATATGACTGCTCTTTACTTACAAAGAATGTGCAAACAAAGTAGTGCTTAAGGAAAGAAATTTTCTTGGCTTGAAACTGTAAGACAGCTCTGTATTCATCTCTGTTGTATTTAGCTCTGTTTTATTTATCCTGTTGGGTCTTACATCTGACTCAAACAAGATCCAGCATAATTTTTCTGCTCACATAACTCAATCTTCTGTACTTTTGTTTTGGGTGATATGCTGTTTTCAGTTTGGAGATGAGTAGAATTCAGAAGGCAAAGAAGGAGTGATAAAGGAATTGTGATCCCCCAGTTTGTAGTGTGTGTTCTTTGTACTGCCACTATGGGAAGATTGTGTAATCCTCTTTGCCCTCTTAGTTGCCCTTCCCTCAGCCTCCAGCCTGGATGTAACTGGCTCTAGATGCTGCCATTGTTTTATGAAGGAGTCTAATTTAGTTTTACTGATGTTAAATGAAGGCAGTGATTGCAATGCCGCCTTCTTTGGCACTTTATTACGAATGATGAATGGCATACCGAGCATACCATGTAATGTAAAAAGATCATAGTATTGCCTTTTCTCATAAACATATTTTATAAATTAAATCTGAAAAATTGAAAATTTTACATTGCGTATATGGCCTACGAAGATCTTTCCTCAGGATATAACTGAGGTCAAAAGGTTCAAGAGACTCAGAAGAGGATTAGATATATGAGTAACAAAGGTATCCACAATTATTTATTGATCTCTGTGCTTCAGGAGTTAACAACGAGGTAACTCTGTGGGTGAGGAGTCTTACTGTACTGATGTGTATAGTTCTTGTAACTGAGAGTTTTAGACAGTCCTTTGAAGCATCTTATATTATTTCCCTTTATGGGTGGACTACTAAATTGATAGAATGATGTCTTATCTCCTCATGACTGAAATTAGTTTTGCTTCATAAAAAATACAAAATTAATAGGCTGAATTACACTCAGAGAAACATTAGTTTCCATGAGATAAAGACCCTATTTTATCATAAATGTAATTCTCCTGTTACTTAGTTTATTGTGTGTTAATATACACGTAACCAGCTTTTATGCCTTTTCATATGTCTTCATTAATTTAGTAGTGAATGTCACAACGCTTTTACATTTTGAGGAATCTCAAGGTTGCTTTTTATCATCCTTTTTATTAATATGTGTTCAGACCAAAATTGTGTATATGTATTAGTAGGATTCTCTTCACATCCCAACCTTTTTGCCAGCTTTTTGCTAACGATATATGCACTGCAACTGCTTCCAGAATTTTTTTTATTTTCAGAGAAGATTAAAGCACTGGAAAACAGACCCTTTGTGCTTACATATGCAATTGCAAAGGCTTCGTTGCTGCTCCTGTTATGCACAAAGAGCATACTCAGTTGTAAAATTAGTAAATTACTTTTCACTTGGACAGTCTGGAAATCATGGTTCCTTATTTCTGCTTATGTTTTGCATCTTAAGGCATTGATAAGCCTGTTTCAAAGAATATCAGCTGTCCATTACTTTGATTAAAATATGCTTCTTAAGGCAATGTAAATAACTTTGAAAATAGATTAAAATACAAATAGGGTGTTCTTAAATACAAAATATTTTTATTTCTATAAACTTAAGTGCTTCTTTTGTTTAGATCGTTAGAAAGTGATGAATATGTGAGTTACATGATTTTAATGATAGTATTCCCTCAGCGTCATCAGTTGTTGCTGATAATCTGAAAATCATAAGCAAGGAATTCTGAAAGGAAATTAGTTCTACAATTTTTATTTAATTTAAAGATAATTTAAGTGTTTTCTTAATTGCTGTTTGTAGCTACAAAATTCCAGAAGACTTAGTCATAATTACTAGTGAATTTGTAACTTGACAGGAGTCTCTTTAGCCCTGTGCAGATTCTCTTGTGCTGTAGTGTGGGGATAACTGTCTAGAAACACTGGTGTGTTACTGTGTCTTGCTGTGGTACGCTTTTTTAACATCTACAGTCTGTCTATTAGTTGATAGACCAGAATAGTATTTAAGTAAATTTTTCTCTTAAGTACAGCTAGTTGGGAACATTTTTAGACAAAGCAGGTTTCATTAAATAAGCTAACTCCTCAAGATCCCTTCCTTTGGATGTGTAGGAATGACAGGATGGTAATTTGATGTCCTGATGTCCTCATCACCACAGGCTATTTAATTCCCTAGGTTATTGATTATGCTGAGTTGAGCATTGCCTTCAAACTGCCTGGGATTTGATATCTGAAGCATAATGGGAAACTGAGACTTCAGGCTGTTCTTTCTAAGACAAGAAAATAGCTTCCTCTTCACATCTATTTTTGAGAAGAGTCCCATATTACATAAGGAGTGTCACGGGCACAGAACTGTATGGAAACTTAAAGGCAGTCTTAGATCAGGATTCTCCCTCTTGGTTGTCAAGCCATCAGTGTAAATGATACAGGGAAATCCCTGGTTACTTCAGAGTACTTACTGGCTTGCTCAGAAACACTTCCCTGTGAACATTTTTTTCATCACATCAGAAAATCTCAAGCATCCTGGTTGTAATCTGAAAATAAGGTAGTCAGCAGTTCTCACAACTTCAGACTCTTCAGTCTGAGAAACCCTTTTTATGGTGTTCTCATTCAGATTTCTCAGGTAGCTCCTTACAATCTGAAATCTATGTAACAGAAATATTCAGCATACTGCCTGAAAGTAAGTCCATTGTTATCAAAGAAAGCCAATACGCAAGGGAGTCTCTTTGGCTCTGATTCTCCTCGAAACCTGTCGTGAAGCTTGGAAACAGTCATTGCAAAGCCACTTTGTTTTCAGGGTTTAAAATGCCATTCACAGCTTTGAGAGTCTCAGGTCATCATAGAGCTCAACGCTGTCATCATATAGAAGCTGTGCATCATCACCCTTCTCCTGTGTCACTGAAGGTTCAGTGCATCAGCTTTTACTGCAAACGCTGTCTCTCCTTTGCATTGTTGGCTCTTACCCTTCGGAGGCAGTGTTGGGCAGTCTTTCCAGTGCTTTCTAGCTCTGGTAACAATCGGTTTGTTCTGATTGTTGGTTCAGCCAGGATGTTTCTTGGCCAGTGTTAGTGTCCCCATGCTGAAAAATCGTGTTTGTATTTGTTTCTTTTTAGCTTTCTTGGACCCAGCCATGGGTCTACCAGCCATGCTAGTAAAGCAGATCAGAATTATAGGTTCAATCCTTATGTATCCTTTTATGTGTTTCCTTTGACCCTGCGCTACTAAATCAAATGTTTAGGGTTGTGGGATTCTGCTTGTGTTACTCACTGGATCTAACTAAGAACAGCCGTTAAAAGATTACCATTTTACAGATGATGATAAATCCAGGAGAAAATACTACATGAAAATAATTATCAGAACAACAGAAACTGTTCCAATGAAACTGGAAGCAAAGTTCAAAGCGCCTAATGCGCTGGAGTGGATGGACTGCTCTTTCAGTTCTCTCATACTGAGAGAATTGTCATTTAAAATCATGAGTCCACTGGTGAGGCATTTTAACAAGCCTGTTAGACTAACCTATGCCAGCATGCTTTATTGGACCAGCTAATACAGTAGGAGAGTGGGAATTTTCAAGCACACCTGTCCTTACTCTGGCTTCAGTAGTACTCCAGAACAATTATTAAAGGAAAGAACAATTGCAAACATTGAATTAAATGGAATGAGAGTTATAAGGGTACTAAAGAGAGATTACGCCAAACTAACCTGTCATCTGCTGTCTGAGCTGTTAGAAGACTATTAGTAGAGTACTCCAAATCAAGTTTTGGGATTGTTCCTTAATGCTGTTCTTTTTAGAGTAGATGTATGCAAATTAAATGCTGTGATCACATTATCTGTTAAGTTTGTTAGTGGGAGAAGTATTAAAACATCGCATGGGAATAACTGTAAACTTCCCCCTCATAATTTGATTCCTGTCAGAATGAAACCTATTAGGTTTCTGGGAAACCAGCTATGGGGCAGATTAAATGAGACTGGTTGATGTTGTGATCTGAAGCCATTGTGGTTTTGAATGGATCCATGTGAACAAAGCAAAGCTAGCAAGAATTTTTCTTTTGAAGAATTTTGTCTTTTCTTTCAAGACCAACATGATAGCTGAAAAGCATGCCATTAGGCATTCTGCTTTGGTGATCTCTGTAGGATCCTAATAGGGCTCAAAAGAGCTCAGAACAGCTTCTCTGAAGCTTCTCTGGTAGATGTGCACTTAAGTTCTTAGACTGCTGCTGTTTAACTATGGTGAATATTGTCTCAATTTGTAGATTGAACTTCTGTAGTTGATGCTAATCAGTTGTAACTGACAGGATGAAACATCTAGATACCTTTTAACAAGGTTCCACATCTGTAGTGCTTAGTCTCTACCCCCTGCCAGTGAGGTTTTTAAAAGATTGCATTAAAAGCTGATTAGGCCCTTAAAAAAAGCCACCAACCTTTTGTTTGTCACTCTAAGCAGTGCTTTCTCCGAGTTCTGTGTTTAAAATTACCTTCTTGTTTTACTTAATACTAGTATCAGAGAATTGCAGAATGGCTAGAGACTAA
>NW_008824368.1:1174500-1180020 GCF_000699105.1 Pygoscelis adeliae
ATCAGAGAATTGCAGAATGGGTGAGTGCAGCACGGAGCTCTAGAGATCATCTAGTCCAACCATCTTGCTCAAAGAGTGTCAATTAGAGCAGGTTGCCCAGGACCAGTTCCAGTTGAGTTTTTAATGTCTCCAAGTATGGACACTCCACAACCTCACTGTGCAACTGTCTCCAGTATTTGACCAACCTCACAGTAGAAAATTGTTTTCCTGTGTTTCAACCTGTGCCCATTGCCTCGACCTGTCACTGGACACCATTGAGAAGAGTTTGTTTCCCTCTTCTTTATCCCTCCCATAAGGTATTTATACACATTGATAACATCCCCTCCGAGCCTTCTCTTCTCCGGGCTGGACACAACCTCTCCTTGTGCTGGAGATACTCTAGTCCCTTGATGAACTTTGTGACCCTTTGCTCGACTCGCTCCAGTATGTCCATGTCTTTCTGTACTGTTAACTTTCTAACGTCCAAGTAGGATAGTATATAAATAGTTTCAATTGCTTGCCTATACAGTATTTTCAGTATTTGCAGCTGCACGTATGAGCTTCTAACAAAGCTGCTCTCCTTAATATCTGCTCCAGTCCTTAATAAAATTAACTGTATTTAATAGGAACAAAAATTGCACATATTTTTTTTTTTCCATTTAACCTTCTCTGTAAATGAGAAAGGGAAACAATTAACATACATGCACACTTTTCTTGATTGTTGATACTGCCTTTTCTTTTTCCTGTATTCTCCTTTGCTGTTTGTTAAATCCTTCAAGACATCCTTTGAGCTACTTGCTCTCATAGACAGAGAAGTCTGCTCTGTTTTGTATATTTGGAGGAAGATTACTGGCTTAGTAACTATTCCCCACTGATTGATACGCAGAACTTCAAATGAAGATACAACCTTTTATACTACACCTTATGTACGACTTCTAGTGTCCATTGTAATTTTAGGAGAATTCATTTCAGTTTTGTATATCGGATTTTAAAATTTGGGAATTTCTTCCTGTTTTCTTTGAAAGGCTGAACAGCTGGTTGGCCTCATTTCTGCATGACTGAACTGCTGGTTATAACTGATTAGACACTTAATACTGTGTTAGAGTATGTTTTAATGCTGTAGAACTAGCTGCTACAAAAGTTCTCTGATAATTTTTTTTTTTAGTTAGCTCCTGTCTGGCTTGCATCTGAAGCAGGTACTTCAAAAGTAGAATTCAGCATGCATTTCAAATATATTTTTCTGGAAATAAGATCAATTATAATAATCTTTTAGTGCACATAAAACATTCAGGACATCAATTTTTTTTATTAGAATAGTGATTTAGCTCTCATAAATTGAAGTCGGTAGGTTCCTCTATAAATTAGATATGTCTGTTTTTAAATTTCCCTTTTTAACTCTGAAAAAATCCCCAATCTATATTCATGTGCAAAAAGTTAGAATTTTCAAAATTAATATAGCACTGCTTTAATTTTCCTTCCACTTACTGATAATTCTGCCTCTACTGCAGTAGTCAGGAATTTCAAGCTAACCCCAATAGAATCTAATGATCTAAACCTTTTTTCCTTGTCATATTTTCTTCTTCCATAATGTTGTTCCTTGCTCCCATCTGGAAGACAGTGGACTTTAAAAGAACAGGTTAAATGAAAGATTAAGCTAATTTGGAAACTTCTGACCATCAGTTACTTCAGGAGACAAAAATTCTGTGCACAGAAGCCTGAAATTACCATTGCCATGATGTGTGTGTGTGTTGGAAGTGAAAACTCTATCAAACTCTAGTCTCAAATTAATGCCAAAATATCCCTGAACACGGTCCAGTTCAGGTCTGAGAACAGTGTGTTCAGGGCACAATCAATACCCCTAATAATAACAAGAATAAACAAGAAGAAAGTCACTCAGTGCTGTAAATTTCAGGAAACTTTACTACTAATCAGCACTGAATAAGTGCCTCTTTCTGAATTACTGTTACTTCATTGCTAGAATATTTGTTTTATGCTTTCAAGACTGCTTAGGCTGAACAACAACTGTTCTCTGAACCTATTAGATTTAGTTTTCCATTAGTTCCTCAAATTCAGTATACTATCTCTTGGAAAGTGAGAACAGAGGAACACTTCGTATTCAGAAGGATGCAAAAACATTTTTGTTTGATCTGTCTTAGTAACAGTGTGGGGACATGTATGGTATCTCAAATGTTTCGAAACACACAAAGGGTGAAAACTGCGCCTGGTTCCAAAGAGAGAGAGTTGTTTCTTCTTTGGTGGTGTGTTCATTAGGTACAGATTCATTGCCAGAAGGCTCTGTAATGCTCCACTCTGAAAATGCCAGTTATGCTCTCCTCCTTCGTTTCTTTGGCCATCAGCCTCTGCCCCTTTGATTTTTTTTTTTTCTTTTTTTTCTTCCTTGAAGACTCAGACATCCATGTTGTTGTGCTATTAATCAGTAGTTCTCATTTGGGAAGGTATGGAACATGTTGCCTGTGGCCTGGGGGGTCTGTCCAAAGCTGCCTTCTTTTCTTGTTGAGTTGGAGTCTCTTAAGAGCGTTGCAGAAGTGCATACTGCCTTGCTCTGCTGCGCTCAAACACCTTGAGTGAGACGCACAGGCCAGTCCTGGCCAAACTTAGTTCTGCCTACATCCTCCTGGAAAGAGGTTATGCCTTGAAATGTTAGCTTATTCTGTGTTGCTGGGGGTCTCCTTACTCCCACGTGATCCAGCCAGATCTGTATTTACCCTTGGATAGGCAGGAGACAGGAAGGTGGGAAGCGGATTGTTGGCAGAAGGAAACGAGGTCAGCAGCCTGGGTTGTAGTAAGGGACTGGAGGCAGCAGGGAGCCAGTTTGAGGCAGCATTGAAGACAAGAAGATGCAACGACATTTGGAGTGGAGCCTGAGAAATGTGTGTTGGGAAAAAGAGATATGCTAAGTTTTACATTATATAAACAATTTATGAAGTGTTTAATGAGTATTTGCCTGTTACAAAGAAGGGCTAAAGCCTGTGTTAAAAATAGCATAGAATTTCAGTCCATTTCAGGTGCTCCAACTTTTCATAATTTGACTCACAAAGTGTGTTTTTTCTCTAAGATTTACAAACTTCTCTTCTTTCTGTTTTTTAAACATCTGCAATTCCTACTTCTCATGTTTGAGGTAGGCCTGCATTCCAGTTCTTGCAGTATCATTGCAGTTTATGTAGGTGTACTTGAGTGAGTTAGTGCACAGTTCATTTGTGTACTGGTAATTTAAGGTACACACTTGCTAGCTCTCATACTCAGCATGACAGGGGCTCTGCAGCCTTGTCAAGAAGATGACTTCATTCAGCTGCTGCAGTATGGCCCTAATATCCCAGAGCTCTGTCTGCACTAGGTTCTGGAGTGTTTACAGGAGGTCCTGCTCAAAGTGAACTCAGTGGTGCCAACAATGTGGCTATTCTTTGGCACCTAATCTAGCAAACGTGGGGTTTTTTTTATTACCAAAACCGGTAGTGTTTGGGTTTCTCTAGATTATAAAATAGGCATCTAAATGAAAGGAGAAATTCAGTCTTGCTTGTTTGTCACTGGGTGAGATGGTTATGCTGAAAGTTGCAGGCAATTATTGTCTGAAACGTGCTAGATTTGTCCAGTGTCAAATTAAAGTTCTTCTCTGCATGGCTACATGTAATTTTATTATTAGCTGATTGCATTTGTGCTAACAGATTGGATGGTGTTTGCTGTAATGAAATAAAAAAACCCCCCAACAAACAGATAATCTTGTTCTTCAGGTTGAACTCCCACCTCCTGATCTTGGCCCAAGCTCTGCACTAAATCAGACACTTAACTTGCTACGGGAGGTTCTGGCATCTCACGACTCATCTGTTGTTCCACTGGATGCCCGTCAAGCTGACTTTGTGCAGGTATAAGAATGTTTGACTGCTTTGAAGAGGAGGGGAAAAAAAGAAGTATGTGTAAGTTAGTCTCAGTACACAAAAGATGGGTGAAACATTAATCTTTCTGTCTGGTCCCATTTTGGAGCTTTCTACCAAACCCAAGTTTGTAATGTGAATAAGAGGGTGACTAACAAAGTGGATAATTACAGTACAATATGGAGTGCTATTCTTAATGCAGTATCTAAATTCTGTTATCCAATTACTACTCCATTAAGTAAATACACCCTCAAGATTGCACAATTACCAATTTTCTTATCTGGGTTACTCTTCCTCCTGCTAGGTTGGAATCTGTTCTTCTCAGGTTTTTATACTTTTCCCATCACTATGGTAGCTGATCACCTGCTGACAAATCCAGTAGAAAACTGCTTTCGCAGTTGGAAACTCTCATTTCTCTTTATTCTGCTTTGCAGAATAAATACGTGATAGAGACAGAATGAGCTTAGAAGCCTCGTGTGACATGATTTCCCACCTCCCCTTCCTCTTTTCTGTGTGTTTGCTATTTTAGGTTCTGTCTTGTGTGCTAGATCCGTTGTTACAGATGTGTACTATGTCTGCTAGTAATTTGGGCACAGCTGATATGGCAACCTTCATGGTAAATTCACTGTATATGATGAAGACCACTTTGGCTCTCTTTGAATTCACTGACAAACGTCTAGAAATGTTGCAGTTTCAGGTAAGCTTTAACAGCCCCGAAAGAAAATGAACTTATTACTGATTTCTGCAGACTATAAGTTGTGATGTGAACATATTTATTTTTGATAATGTTGGCTTTGGGTCAATTCTAAATCAGGGAAATGGAATAAGAGGGCTTCTTATCAGAGGCCATAAACAAATAGCAAGTATCAGAGCTTATGGTACACAGCATATTTCATTTTAAACAGACAAAAGGATGATTAGAAGATTTTTTTGGTTTGGTTTAGTTGCAGATAAACCCATATCAGTGAACATTTTCATTATGCTAATCATTCTAATATTTATCTGCAAACTGTGTGAGAAGAAGCAAATGGAAGTTGAAAGCTCAGTCAAATGGCTGACTATATTCTATCATATAGTTAATACTAGATCATCATCTAGTTTATACTAGAATATTCTATAGCTGAAGTTACTACTTCAGGCCTTCTTTCTACCTTTCTTTTCTCATTTGTTTGGTTTCACCTAACATGTCAGGATAGTAGTTCATATGTGGTACCATTTTGAAATGGAAATGTAGTTCATAAACCATTGAGTTGGGAAAACTTAGGCACTGCCCATTTATAGTTTTGCTACATGAGCATCTCTGCAATATCATAGAATCCTAGAATGGTTTGGGTTGGAAGGGACCTTAAAGATCATCTAGTTCCAACCCCCCTGCCATGGGCAGGGACACCTTCCATTAGACCAGGTTGCTCAAAGCCCCATCCAACCTGGCCTTGAACACTTCCAGGGATGGGGCATCCACAACTTCTCTGAGCAACCTGTTCCAGTGCCTCAGCACTCCCACAGTGAAGAATTTCTTCCTTACATCTAATCTCAATCTACCCTCTTTCAGTTTAAAGCCATTACCCCTTGTCCTGTCACTACATGGGGTGATAGGATCCTTTTTACATGCCCTTGTAAGAAGTCCCTCTCCAGCTTTCTTGTAGGCCCC
>NW_008824368.1:1182384-1208988 GCF_000699105.1 Pygoscelis adeliae
TAGAGGCATTGAAGTTGGGCCCCCGATGAAGCTGTCCTACTGGCTGGAGGTCCTTTGTACTGCTCTTCAGGTGCTCTCCTGCTGACCTGTGTTCCTTCTCCAGACTCTGGGCATCTATTGCTAGATACATACATATCTGTTTATCTCAGGAGAGTTTTTGGAGCTGGGGGGCTTGGAAAAAGGTCACAACTTCTTATCTGAAGCCATCAGTAAAGATTGGCTGTGAGCCATTTTTTGCTTTCTACTCCTAATTAGAATTTCTAGCACCTTTTAGCTCTGAAACAAGCAAACAAACAACCCCACCAAACTGTCTGGGGCATTTCTAATTTCCATTATCAGAATTTCTTTTTTGCAGTAAATGTTGCGATTGATTTATTCTTCAAATAAGCAGTAGAACTGAAGGATATGCATTTAATACCATTTACTTTCTTCAAACGTTTTACAAATACAGGAACAGACAAAAAATACCTTTAAGATTAGACATAAGTAGGTTATTAAAGTGGGGTTAGAATGGCATATTTAATAAGAGAAACATTTTTCATAGAAAAAAAGAACTCTCTAAGACAGTTAAAATCTCCAAATTGAAATATTAAGATTTCCCTCCTGATTTAAAAAGAACAGTGTGTTTTTTCTAAACAATTTTAGGAAGTAAAAAGGTGAATTCTTAAAATATCAGACATGGAAGTATTACATTTTACTAGAGTTTGATATATTACAAATTTTTGCTTTTCTTTAGGATTGGAAGAAAATTAAATGAAATGTGGGGTAGTTATCTGTAAAAATGAAGTAATAAAGTATATATACCCAAATAACTTTCTGAGACTATGCAAACTAAAAAATGATTGCTGCTGCTGTGACTAGATTTATTGATTAGGTTTCTCTGCAAAGTGAAGATTATACTAAGAATGTAAAATACACTTATGACTTTTTTCATATGAAGATAACTAAAGCAAAATTGATAGCTGTAATTTCATTGTCTATTGTTCTTTCAGTTAACTTTTTTCAAATACATGTTTATTTAGTATTGAATTTAAAATCATTACCAATTATGATTTAGTTTCAGTTTTATTTTCCTTGTGAAGGACTCTCTCTTTCTCTTGTTTATTATAAAACTGCCGTGCTATTGTCAGTATTTTCAATAAGAGTTGGATGATTTTTATCACATATTTTCAAAGAACTATAGCAAAAGAAAATGATATAGCAATTTTTAACATTAGAGCTTCGGTATTAATTTTTGGTGCTGTTGAATTTACAAATACAAAAAAAAATAGGTTCTTCTGTTAGACATAAAGAATTATCTATTTTCATTATTGGCTTCTTATAATATGGAAGATGTAAATGGATAAAATAATTATGTTGTATGTATTTGTGGTTTGTCCTTGTTTATTGATCGCTCTCCTTATTTGTGTTTTTTCTTCTTATTTGTGTTTCTAGCCCTTTTAACCCCAGAGCTTGTTCTATTTAATATTCACATACACATTTTATAAACACCTTATGCTTAAAATTTCAGATTGAAGCTCATTTAGATACACTTATAAATGAACAAGCTTCCTACGTGTTAACAAGAGCTGGTCTAAGTTACATCTATAACTCTGTGCAGCAACACAAACCGGAACAGGTAAGCTTATATCATGTAGATGTTGAGGAGCTACTGCATACTTGACAACTAGAAGGATTTTGGCACTAATATTTTTGCAAATTAAGCTTCGTGTGAAAGCAAAAGCTCAGTAGTATCTGTTGATTTGTCACACGGGACCAGGACTATTAGACAAAGGCACCTTGCAACTACAGATTTCCCCTACGCTTGTATGTTCAGCAAGCCTAGCAGGTTTGGTATGCAGCAGTCCTTCTGTGCAGCTTATCTGTGTGCCATCAACAGGCTCCGTACACCACAGACATCCTGTACGTTCTCAGAATAACTGCATAGGTAGTTTAATATGCCTCAGAAAGTGTCAGCGTCAAGCTGGCTTTAAAACACAAATACTGAGTATGTATACCACTTCCATGACATCTAGAACGTACTGGATGCACCCTACTGTGCATCTAGCCTTCAGGTTTCTTCCATTGCATGCTATAGCACCATACATGGAGCGGGTGATAGAGACCCTGCATGCATTAGATAATTACTGCTTTTTTCTTCTGCGAAAAATTGGCAGATGAGTTTAGTAGTAATTTGAAATAATTTCTTCTTTTGTCCTTATTCATTGCTCTAGTTATTCTAGCACAAAGACAGTGAGATTCTACAAGTGAAAACTTGAGATTTCTTAGAGTGAGCTGAAAACTGGAATGAAGAGCTCATGCTCTTCCTTTCTCGTGAACCACAGTTGTTATGTGATAGGTGTTAATACAGCCCCTCTTCCCTTCAGCTGTGCCTATGTCCTTTTGTGAGCTTTTGTGAAGGTGAAGAACAGTGTTTTCTGGAGAAAGCAGACCTCTGTTGGAGAGCTTTATGTTGTTTCTTCAGCCAATAATTTTGCATAAAGTGCCCAAACTCAACAGATTTTTATGTATAAAGATGAATAAATAAATGTGTAAATAATCTGCTTAATAACTCAGCTTGGTTTCCTATTCATGAGCCTATCTCCTGTTCTAAAACCAATTTCAAATCGACCAGGGCAGATTGTTAATGGAATGGAGCAATTTTCATTTGTATCTGTCCAGCTGCCTGGCTGCAGAGGTGACGTTGTCACTGGATTTGCTAGGGGGTTAGGCAGCATGTATACGTTGTAATGCCATACCAGCCCAGAAGATTTGCTGGGAAGCAGGCTTGAACTGTGCCCGGTCCTGGAACAGATGAATAGAAGGAAGTTGTCCTCTGTAATTCTGGAACTCCAAGGGGATGTGGCCAGTTTGCAGTTCAGTTTTTATCCTAGGCCTTGTGGAAGGCTTTTTGGGGGGTTTATCGTTTAATGGTGAAGAAGGAAGAAAAGGACTTGAAAGGACATATTAAGAACTCAGTATTCTGAGTTTTTAATTTAAGAGAGCAGTAGAATACAAATGAACTATTACAGCATTTCAGTATCGATACGGTGATTCAGTTTCCAAACATTTAAGGTCCTGTAGAAGGACCAAGTAACAATTTAATACTGAACTGATTGTAGAATTTATTATTTCTTATCTTTTTCAATATGCTAGTATGACCTTTTTTTTTCCCCCCTCTGACTACTGATTCTTAGGGTCCTCTTTCAAATTTGCCAAGTATGGATTCCGTGTCCCTGAAGGTTGCAATGGTAAGCATTTTACAGTTTCATATTATGGTGGTGATGCTGTGACATGGGAAAAAATACTATTCATTGTGTGATGTAGTAGATATTCATCTGACCAGTCATACTCTTTAAGCTAAATTACATGTCTGGGAATACTTTCTTCATTTGTAGTAATTTGACCACTTGAAGTAATAAATACATAAATTATTTATGAACGGGTAGTAATAGAATATTAGTTTCTAAGCCTTGAGAAACAGAACTTTACTTACAAGAATGCTATCCCATGAGTCATCTTAAATTGCTAAAAGCAAATACTTAGCTCTAATTAGTTTTAATCACCAAAATTTCTTTTTTGCCTGTATGCTTTCAAATATTAGTTCTGCTATCATTTATAATTTTAGTCCTAAGGCTTTGATTTTATGCAAATAGTTCAGCTAAACTCAGAAGTTAGGTGCTGGGCATATGTCAGTTATATTTTTTTCAAGTTGAAAGCTACAATATATTTTAAAACAAATTATCAGCTATTTTTTCTTAGAGTGTGTGAAGGCTATTTTGCATAGAGATAGCAATATCACAGTTTAGTAGGCAATAATATATGATCTGTCACTCTTCTTGCTTAGCCAAGTTTAGCTTTATTCTGAAAGTTTAACTGTAAATAAGGCCTGCTCATCCAGCAGTACTTGTATACCCACACAAAAAAAAGGTCTCTTTAAAATAAAATTATAAAAAAAAAAAAATTGTATGTTGAATCCATCCTAATTATGTCAGTGTAGCCTGTTTTCCTCTGTTCAAGTCTTAAACCAGTGATTCCCAAGCTGGTCGGATAAACAGAGCTCTGGCACAGAGCACTCAGTGGTGTACTTAGATCAGCATGCATTCTTATCAATATTTACAAATTTTGCATTTAAAATATCCTCTATTTTTCATGGTCTTGTAGACCAATGAGGAATTTAAAGACTGCAGCTTGGGGACCATCTCTTTAAATTATATATATATAACTCTGTTATCTATAGCAGTACATAATAATTTCACTTGAATAGTTAGAGAAGAATCCAACTGTTTTATTTTCTTCATTACCTTGTTTAATGTCTGCTTGTGTGAACACACTTTAACCAGAATGGAACCCAGTATGCTGAAATCAAACCCACATAAATCCCATCTATCAACCTAATCTGTTGGCTTCCCAGGATGTAAACCATGTGGAGGGAGTACTTGCAGGTAGATTCACTGCCTCCCAACTTAACCTGAAAGTTTTCTAGGTGCCAGCCTTTTAAGTTGTTCATATGGGTTTACAAATGCTGTTCTAGTAAAGTCCTTACCTCTCTCTCAGATAAAGCTCCCTTGCTTTCCGAACGAGGGCAGATAACCCCCAAAAAGTTAATTTGTGAGAACTGTGAGTGACTTCATTTGTCATTTGTGCCCACTTTTTGCACGTTTAAATGATGGATGGATGTGGATTTTAGGGTTTACCAGCTTGAGAAGATTGACACAGTGTTGAGGAAGGTTGGCATCATTAGATAAAGTTGCCTAGGGCCTTGCCTGAGTGAGTAATTCCAAGGACGGAGATTATACAGCTTTTCTGGGTAACCTGTTCAGTGTTTGATGACACTTTTCTGGGTAACCTGTTCAGTGTTTGATGACACTCCTGGTGAGAATTTTTCCTCTTACTATCTAATCAGAATTTTCCTTAGTGTAATATGTGTCCAATATTCCTCATGTTTTCACCTGCAAGAAGACCTGGCTCCATCTTCTCTATGGTCACCCATTTGGTCATAGAATGGTTTGGGTTGGAAGGGGCCTTTAAAGATCATCTAGTCCAACCCCCATGCCATGGGCAGGGACATCTTTTGCTCGATCAGGTGGCTCAAAGCCCCATCTGACCTGACCTTGAACACTTCCAGGGATGGGGCATCCACAACTTCTCTGATAGATAGTTGAAGACAGCAGTAACATTCTTTCTTGGTGTTTTCCTCTCCAAACTACTAGAATCAAAGCACCACAGTTTTTTTCACTGTATTATATGGGGGAGGAGAAGTAGGCCTCGAAGCAGTTCAAGGAGCCTGAACTAGGTCCCTTGCTTTTGTTTTTCCCAATATAAGTGCTCATTAGATTATTAAGCAGTGACTCCCTGCCAAAAAGTAAAAAAAAAAACCCAAAAAACATAAAAAGAAACATGCAAGATGTCTGACTTGGACAGACTAGATTTCTGCCTGGAGGCTACTGTATTCCCTCTGCAGTGAATAGACTAGGTCTGATCTTCAGAGGCGCATGCATACGTGCTCCAGCTGCATAGGAAACTTAGATGGATATTTATGGAAGCTGGATTCTCATTATTTGCTCCTCCACCGCTACTCTTCAGAGTCAGAAACTTAAAATTTTGGTGACACAAGTGCTGAAGTTAGACATTTGGTTTGGACTGTTAAGTTCTACCTTAGACACTTGTATAATATGTTAGTCTCTATCTTAAATATATAAAAAGAGAAAATTTTATCAAATAAGAAGATGCCATTTTAGATCAGAGATCTGTGTTTTTACCTATTTTCATATAATAGCAAGTTCTTAATAGCAAGTTCTTAATATGTTGATCTTGTATTCTCTTCCCCCCACCCCACCCCTAGGCTCAGTTTGATCGCTATCTGTCTGCTCCAGATAGTCTGCTAATGTCCCAGCTGAATTTCCTTCTGAGTGCCACTGTGAAGTAAGTACTTTACCTATTATGCCTGCATAATGATCAGAAAGATGAATTTGATTAGGTTTTAGGGGATCACGATGAGAATTCAAGTTATCAGCTGTGATCATATTTGCATTGTCCTTCAGGTCACAATTCAGTTTTGTTCCGACTCTCCTCTTTTTGAACAAGCAGTGAGGAATATGTAATTCTGTAACTTTCTGAAGTAGTTACTCTTGATTTAACGGACACCATCAAAATTAATTACATTCATCTATTTTGAACATGTTCCACTGTGTCGGCAGTTTTTTGTCAACTTAGTTGTAAATTGTTTTAGAACTATTTTGTAAGCATTCCAAACACAGATGAAATATGTAATTCTCCACTCAAGATTTCTTTTGTCCCCACTGCTCCATCAGGTCTAGAATTTTCAACTTTGCTGTCTTCTGCTGTAGAGTATTGGCATTCTGTCTCATTGAGTATCGTGCTGAGATTACTTTACTTTTCACCTAATATGATTCTTTATAGTGATTTCTTCTTTGAAGTGTGGAAGTGAGCACTTTATCTCTTCTCTTGTTTTTTGAATATAACTGAACCCTAAGGCTAGGGAAAGTGCCACGAATTTCTTTCCAATTAAATGTGAACCATATGAAGACATTTTGTAGTACTTAAACTCAGAGACTTATATGATTATAAGATCAAAAACTTTTCTTGACGTTATTTTTCACACTTTTGTGAAGAATGCAGGTTACAGAATATGCCAGAAATTGAGACTAGCACATCACATTTTATGTAATGCAACGGTATTTGGAGTCTCATTACTAGTACCTCTCCTCAGCAGGATTGTATTACAGCATCTTGCAATTAAAAATGACATATGTCAGGGGAAAAATATTTATTGTTGGGAATTTATTAGAATAGAATGGAATATTCTATTCCATTTGGGGGATGGAAGGGACCTACAACGATCAGCTAGTGCAACTGCCAGGTTCTTCTGCTGTATTGCTCAGGTTCTCCTCATCCAAAGACTTCCAGTTTCATGCCATATACCTGGTGCATGGCTTGGCATGGGGGATGTTGGTGCTTTTCAGTACTTCGCTGGGTGTCTCTGCTAGGGTTACCATTCCCGCAGCTCAGCCAGCAGAGCTGACCCTGTTGTGCGAGAGCTGTTCTGCTCCAATGCAGATCAAACAGGGTAGCCTGAGCAGAAATGTCAGTGAAACATTGCACCTTCTGCTTCTAGGTGTCAAGCTATTAAACCTGTATTTTAGCTCTTGGTATTTTTTTTAATGTAGATCTATTTAAAAATCATAATAACAGTAAACGTATTTTGAAAGCCTCAATTTTTCACTGCTAACACAGAAGCAATTTTTCAGAGGTAGACTTAATGCTACCGTAAAGACTCTGGCACAGTGAAATTACTTTGACTTAATCATTTCTTCTGTCAGATGAACCAAGATAAACTGGGTATGTGTGCACTCTTAGCCTTATCCCATTGATAAGCTTTTTAAACCTCTCTTAGGGCAATTTAAGCCAAATTCATGTTATCTTGCAGCAGTGGGCAGCTGAGAGGTGAGAGGGGAGCCTGTGTGAAGATGATTGCTATAGCTGCTTCAGCTCAGCTAACATGCAGGAGTTTATTTATTTGCTATAACTCAACGCTATAGGTCAGATTCTGCTCAGAATTAAAGAAAAAAAAATCTGTTAGCCTTCAAACGTAGCTTTAAACACAAGCAATCCTTTTGAAGTTAAGATACCTATTTACAGAGATGCATGCTTATAGAATCACGGTCTTAATAGTCAATACTTTCTGTAGTAAAGAAAGCTTCAAAATTGAAAAGTTTCTCAAAATTCAAGCAAAACATTTAACCAGTACTATAATTCTAATCTCTGGCTATAGTAGTTGAAATTTTCAAGTTAGTTTTGCAGACGTTTGGTGTCAGTTTTGAAGATGTCTTCCTTGAAATCACATGACTGTGATCCACTGTTCCAACAGTTGAGCTGGAACCCAAGAATTCTTTGGTTCTCAAAATCAGACCACATGCTTTTGATAAGGGACCAGTGTATTATATACTCACTGGCAATATTATTTAAGCTTTGCAACTATGAAGAATATTCCTTCCAACATTTGCCAGTGCATGCTCTTGTCTTTCAAATTCCTTTGCTCATTTAAAAAGTTTTAAGCTATTTATTTATGTTGTTGTTGGTCTTGAAAAGCTCTTTTCATTTGTGTTGGATCACAGAAACTGAATGCTGGAATTACTATTTTTGGAAAGTGCTGCCATTTGTGTTAGTGATAAAATGTATCATGTTGTTATGGCAACTGAAATCCTAATGTACTGATTAATGACACTGACATTATTTGATGGAAAGACTCATTTGATGCTGTTCAGTCCTCTGGAATATTTCAATGAACTTTTTCTTTTAATTTAATATTATTTGGTGCAATACAGTTAGTTTCATACGAATTCTGTGTGCAATACTTTCTTAAAAGATTGTCATGTTACAGTAGCTTAGTGATCCCAGACTGTGATCAGAGACAGTTGTTGTACCTGAACACCTTGAATATATTTCCCTTATAATAGTGTTTCTAGATTTGCTGTTATAAGGCCAGTCTTTTTTTTTCAGGTATTCTAATAACCTAGTAATACTGGCAGTTGATCCTGTATATTGAAAAACTGGATACTGTGCATCAGAATAAAATGCAGGTTTTGCCTCTTAATCTTCTTTCTCATAGCTTCTGTTTCTTAATATTTCCTGAAAAGATGAAGTTCTACAGACTTGGTCTTTGAGATTTCTTTAACTTGTCAATTCCCAACGGCTAGTGAATTCAGCCCTGATTTTAGTGGATGCAGTTTCAGTGTCTTTGTTCTTTTGCTGCCTATTACAGCAGGGCCGAATCTAGATTCATGGTTACCTTGGTTTCCTCAGCTTCTCCTGGTGTTCCACTTGCATGGGTTTGGCTGTGAAATAGTTGTAACTACTGTTTCTGATAGATAAAAATGCAACTGCAACTGTAAACACATCACCATGGTGATTAAAGTAAACAGCTTCATGAGCAATGTAAAGTAAAAATACTAGTTTTTCTTCAAAAAATATTGAACTTTCCAGTTAAATTTAGCATCCAGTCCCTGTGCATTGTTACTCATTTAGATCCAGAAAAATAACAGGACACAGACTTCATAGCAGTGTTGGTAAAAGGCTGTAGCAAGCTTTAAATCTCTGACCACTATCACTTTCAGCTCTTCCTTTTTGACCAATTATAGAATCAGGTGCTGTCAAGGTAAAACACATAGAATATATTTGCTGGTAGATGAAAAAAAAAATGTGTGTATTTGCAAAGGACAGCGAGAAGCCAGAGGAGGTAGAAGGTAGATCACTAAGATTATCAGTCTTTTAAAAGATGCAGGGGAGCGCAGGTGAAAAACTAATGTATGCAAATTAAATCCTTCTACTATTTTTTTTTTTCATGATTGCAGAAATAAAGAAGCTAATTTCTTGGTTATCAGGATCATATATGTGAGTTTATCTATGTACGATACAAAAAGATGAAGAAGCCTTCTTTTGTTTTAAAACTTTAAGCTGTTTTCACCGTTGAAGGGCTTTTTAATGTAACTGACCCTGATTTTTAATGTGTATTTTTAGTGTATATCTTTAATTCCTTGTACGTAGTACAGTTATATTTCCTACGATTTGTGAATTATGTTTTTGTTTTGTTTTTTAGAGAGCAGATAATAAAACAGTCCACAGAACTGGTCTGCAGAGCTTACAGTGAGTTGTATGCAGCTGTGATGGATCCTTCAAATGAATATAAGGATCCAGAAACCATACTACACAGATCTCCTCATCAAGTTCAGGCACTCCTTTCATAGTCTTGCTTCCCCCAGATTTATCAGAATCCATAATTCTGTATTTGTTGAGTATTTGCATCGAGTTATTTTTCTGTTTTCAATTTTGATGTGTAACTGTGTAGTTAAAATATGTAGGAATGCTTTTTTTTTAATCTGCTTGGCAGAAGTCTAGTCTTTCCTGTGTCTTTGAATACCTTCTATAGGCCAGAAAATAGAATATAGATTAAAAATTATTTTAATGTATTCCTCTAATGGAAATGGACCTTGACAACATGCAATCTCTTTGAAAAAGGAGAAAAGCTTTTTCCTTGCTGTACATAATCCTTTCAACTAGAGGTTGAACCAGTGTCTCTTAACGACCTCACCAATATTTTTATTTGCTCTTTTCCCTGTTCTTTCACTGTTTTTCTCAGCCTATCATCAGTAAATGCTGATAACTGTAATTTTAATACAACTGATATACTTTGAATGCCTCAAGTGCTTCACTTTTACAGCTCATAAATCACTTCAGAGTATTTGATGCGGTTTTTCGAATCCTGTTGATTAAATTTTTGAGGCAAAATTTGTGTGCTTTTCTGGAATCCATTATCGTTGCTAGTTCTGGTGTTTTCTGTAAGAAAAAGAAGTACTTGAATTACGTGCATGTACATAAGCTGGAAATTAATGCTTTAAGTTATTTGTATAATTTTGTTTTACTGGAAGAATTTTGTTTTAGTGCAATCATTCTGTAGGAATCCTTGTATGAGTTGAAACTTGCTGATCTCTTAAGGCAATAACAGTGTAGGTTAGGAAAATGGTTTGCACAGCAGTATGGCCATTCCTCCTTCACATGTACATGGTTTTTGTTTTGCCCTTTTTTAAGTACAGAAAAAGTCTATCTGCTCTAGTACAAGCATTTATTCAGTTAATAATCCACCAAGAGATTTGCATGGTTTACATGTCTGCAGCGGTGCTCCTAAAAATTGTAGTTAAGTTCACCTGTGGCAGCCACAGGTAGTCCTGGGAATTATGTGGGAGAGCCAGGGTGTGTAGTTGTTCTAGGCTGATGCGCAGAAAGCCATGAGTAAAGGTTTCATTTCTTTCCTCCTTCAGTGCAAAGCTGAACCTACTCTGTGTAGAAACCTTAATTTTATATAGAGTTATGATTTAGGGGACCTTTGCTTCCAGTAAAAGAGGAAAATAGGTAAGTAGGACACTTGTTCTCTGTTGGGCCTTATGAGAATTTTCTGCAAATTCCTTAAACTTCTTTTAGGAAAGCCTTGTTATAGAGAAACCTTCAGGAAACAGAATGTTAGTAAAAGGAATTTGGGGTGTTCTGGTGTTAGGATTTTTGTTGGTTGGTTTGTTTGTTTTTTAAAGGATAATTTAAGCTAACTGTTTCGTTGGAAGCATTTCACTTTTTTTTTCCTCTTTGTTGTTGTATGGGTGCCACAGAGTTATTACAGTTGCCTGAGTTTACACTCATATTAGATGTGGCTTATTTATATACATGGAGGGGAAGATGAGCAATCATTCATATTGAATAACTTACATACTTTATTTTTATCAGTAATGATATTCCCCACATAAAATACATACTTAGTGGCAGCCAAGTCTGCAGTTTAGTGTATGTTGCAAAAGAGCAAGAAATAGAGAAGAGCAGCAGCAATACATTTTAGTCTCTTGGAAAACAAGATATATCCAGTGTGCTCAGAAATCCGCTTCCTTGGTAATACCACAATAAAGCAATAGCTCCTTTTCCAAATGGGCATAATTTGTTGGTATAATAGAAAAAGATTTGAAAGTGCAAGTGTCCCTGGAGTTCTTGTATCAGGCATAAATTCTTCTGTAAATGTGAATGTTAGATTTATTCTGTTTAAAAACTCCAGACCTGCAAGACAAAAAATTCTAGAAGCTTAGAAAAGCTCTAATGAAAATTATGCTCTTTTACTAGGTAAGGCACTTTAAATTACTCAGATTTTGCATTACCATAGTATACATTCAGAAGGCTGTTCATTGTTGTTTAATAATGTTAATATTGCTTAATATGCCTATAATTATTATCTAATATAGGAAAATTACATCAGTTGTGAAAGGATTGTAAATTAGCTTGTTATTAGATTAACATACTCATAAGAGTGAACTCTTTCCTGAAATTACACTCAACCTCAGTCTCCAATAATCAGTCAGTAGTTTGCATGAGGATTAGTAAGAAGTTGCTTCCGATCTTTGAGTCCATGTAGAGACTTATCCATGATTTTATCTTCTCTTAATAAAAATGCAAAAGCTATAAAAGTTGTAACTTACAAAAATTAAAGTCAATCACTAATTCTGCTCTGTGCAATTAAAGTAAATGGCAAAGGGTCACTAATGAGAAAGGACGTCAATAAAAGCATTTGATTTACTGACTTCTGTCTTCCATGTTGTTATTTCCTCTTGCTTGCCTTCCTAAGAGGAGGAAGGAAAAGGTGATTAGATTTTGACCTGCCTTTTCTAGCTTGGCGTTTCTGACCCTTTTATTTTACAAATTCCCAGGATTTCCACACCAGGAACCGTGAAGCTGCAGTCCTCTAATTGCTCGGTTAGATGGATGACCCATAAGCGTTGCAGTAAATGGAATCATTCTGGATGTCGGTACCGGCTCCATATTCAGACCAGTTACCGCAGGTCCGGCTTGAGCGTCACAGTGCATGAAGAGACGCTCGCCTGGCTGGGCTGAGTCAGTCAGCACTGCTGCTGTTGGTCCTTAAACACCTCATATGGAGGGGCATGCCTTCAAAGAGTGAGTCTGTTACTCTGTGCTGGGCAGCAATATGCTTGGGAAAACTGGGTAAAGAGAGGTATTTGAATAGTGCCTATAGCAGACAGCGCTCTCGGCATTTGACACTCTGACAACCCAGTTCTGAGAACAGATGCGTAAAAGGCTTCTTTTTGCATCGTTGCCTGATGCGAAGAGCACTTTCGTGGGAAGTGGGAGAGCTGGGTTCTGGGCCAAAAGAGTTTGGAATCGACATCTCCCGCCTTCCTGGAGAGCACCCAAACCCTTGGCTGTTGTGTAGTATGAGGTGGGGCAGCTCTGTTTCTTCTCTTTTGAATTTAGCAGCTGTGCATAAATCAATGCAAAATATGGGAGGCATGAGAGAGAATAAGCAAGGAGGAGTATGGCCCTGTGGCATGTACATGAGGGCTCTCCTGAGGACTCCAAGGTCTAGATCTTCCTCCTTCCTTCCTATTTTTTATGTAGGAACCTTATCTTTGACCTCCAATACATGAGTCCCTGAAACAGAACCAGGATCCCAAGACTTCATCACCCACAGAATATCCAGCAAACAGCAAGATACAGAGTTGAGTTTGGGTTGGACGTAAGGTGGTTCATTCACACTGGTGACAATGCTTCTGTGTTCAATCCGATGTGTACAATTTTCTCCTCCTCTCTTTATAAATACGCACACCACTATGGAAATAAAATATGAAAGTTATTTTAATTATAGCAAGCACACAGCAGCCCACCCACAATGATTTTTTGTTTTCTATTATAGGAAAACAGAAGCTTAAGGAGGTTTGGAAAGGTGAGAATACATTTGTTTTGCAGCATTTCAGAGTGCTCCTCCCTATTCTCTGAGATTTATGACTCTAGCCCTGCATTTTGTCTGTTAATAGACTCAGCTGTAATTATTAAAGTTTTTGAAATATGTGTTGGAGGAAAATACTTTCAGAACCGCTAAACTTTTCCATTCATTTAAAAAAACTCTTATCTGTTCTTTGATCCCTTTGCTTGCCTTGCTGAGTCACTTTGCAGGCAACCCAGGGGGTGGGAAGCTTGTAAAATTTTGAAAATTAAACAAAGGGGTTAGAGATATTTCCATGAGTAAAACACACCCTCCAGAAGCAACACAGACATGGGTGTGGGTTGGTTTGAAATCCACTGCCACCTGCTTCTGAGGGAAAATGCAGAAAAAGAGACATTTGCTTATGATGAGGGCACCCATCCAAAACAGCCATGGTAGGGTTAGATGCCGTAAATTGATGTTAAATTGATGTTACGTTCGAATAGTTCAGAGAATTTTCAAAACGCAGATTAGAAGAAACTGGCAGTGGAAATAAAAGGTACGCCATATAACTGAACTCCCTCGCATACTGGATTTAGTTGTTAAAGGTTTCCAGAACCTCTACATCTTTTCCCCACCGCTCTTAAGCACTTTGCAAACTAAACTTCAAGACAATCCTGCAACTGCTACACCAATTCTAACCCTTGGCAATTCAGAGTAAAATGAGATGCTTTGAGTCACCCGGTGGCATACAAAGCGAAAAACTCGGAGCCAGTTTGTTTCTTGAAAGAATTTCAAAAAATGGGAAATGAATATAACTTGAAATCGAATATTCATCCTGAAGGGTAGGAGAGGCAGCGCCCTCCGTATGGCAGCACAGGTCTCTCCAGCCATCCGCTGCACAGTAGAAAGCCAACTTCAGTTTTTTGGAATCAAACTACTTCTTCAAAAGTTTTTTAGAAGTGTTTTAAAGGTGAGCATGTGTACTAAACGAGGCGTTTGCTGCCTGGCTAGGCTGCTGGGCTGGTGCACCAGCGGGGATATTCACACTAGCCCAGTATATGTGGTCACCAAATGCTCAAAAGGTGGGTGAACCTCTTGTCACACAAAGGTCTTCTTCCGATACCCCAGCTATCTACGTCCTTGAGTAAAGAGCCACTTTACGTAGAGCTGGTGTAGGGCTGAAGTAAACCCAAGACATTGCATCTGTCTTGGTCGACCAACTGTTCATCCCCTCAAAGATGATGCAGGTAAATCTTCAGTAATCTGCAGCATCCTCTGGTGCAAAGCTATGGAAAGACAAGGTGCAAAGGAACCCTTTACACCCGAAAATGTGCACTTATCCCTTACCTTACGTACATTAATGTACATATCTTATGTGCATTAACGCCTAAACGAGGGTGCGACCCCCTCACACTACAATTGTCACACAGACTTTGCATACGATGGAAAGATGAACCACAAAGGCTTTTCTCTTCACAAAAAAAGTTTATTTTGACTACGTTGCTTTAGCAGTAAGGAAACCTCGATCGAGCAAGATACGGCTGAAAGGTGTTTGATAGATTACTGCAGAGCAGACAAAAAAGGAAAAGACTGTTGCGTGTTTCATATTCAGACAATGAAGCTTTCATTCGCTGCCTAGTTCACAGATGTGGTATTGTCAAATTGCAGGAAAATGCGTGGCAGACTGTATCATTGACTATATTTAGGGAGAAAATTCAGAACATGCTATTTATAGAAGCCACACAAATAAGCACAGAGTTCTTATCAGCCAAAGATAACATTAGTCGTGATTTATCAAAGTAATCTTTATTTTATGGAAAACGGATAATAGGGTGTAATTTAATCCTTTGTGAACGTAATGTATATTTCAAAGGGTTCTTTTTTGTTAATAAAACCATTTGTTGTACTTGTTAAACTAATTAGTCTTGTTGCTGTTGCTTATGACAGGATAAAAGATGCCCGTTAATGAAAACGGGGAGGAGAAGACAGGTTCGAAAGTTTGTGAAGTTCGTACTCCTTGCAAGCCAGTTTTCTGATCAAAACAGGTTTTGCCTCTTTCGCTGCGAGCCTGCGTTAACTGAGTTTGTGCAGATGATACATTTTCCTTTTTTAATTCCAAAATGGATTACCCCAAAAATTCATCTCATCTCTGGGTGTGTCACCTGCTACAGGCATCAGGGGCTTCTCGGACTTCCCTGGGTACTGGCGCTGGCGTGAGCCACCGTGCCTGCCGGCCCTGCCGCTGAGCGCCGACAGGGAGGGTGACGTTCCTGGCCGCTTCCCCCTACTCTTTGCATTTTTTCCACCATGTGCAAACACATTCCAGGAGTCACGGAGAAGGCGAAAAGGGAAGAAAACAGAGCTGCCTGGGTGCATCCTCCACTGGTCGGTCCCTGGCCGGCCACGTGCCTTTTGCTGGGCGAGGGCGGGTTTTGCAGGGGCGGGGCGTGGGGCTGAAGCTGTGCCGAGTCTTGGCTCTGTGAGAGGCCCCGGCAGCGGTGCCAGACTGCAGAGGCAGGACATGAGCTCATTCTCTGGATCTGCAGTTGACCTTGAAAGATCAGAGTCAGAAATGGGAAGGAGTCAGAAGAGGACACATATTTTATTATCATCTTTTTTTTTTTCGTAGTGTTTTTGGTGTCCTTGTTTGTAGCCTAGCAGCCTCATGAACTTTTAATAGGAATTTATGAATGATTTTCAGAAGATTACTCTTAAAAGACTGGCTAAGCTCTTAAAAGTCCTTCTCCCTTAGAAATGGCCCAGCAAATGCCCCTCAGAAGGACCAAGTTACGGAGAAATCCTTAAAGAAATGTCCCTACTGTCTGTGTCAGTTCTGCGTTGTCATCCCGGTTCCTTGGTTCTCTTTGTACCGTCTGTTGTACAAACTGTCCAAATACAACATTTCTAATCCTGAATTACTGCATCCAGAAGTTTCACAGGTCCTCAAATCTCCTGGACACAGAGGTGAGAAGCCTTGGTCACACTTCCAGCTTGCGTGGCCCCACTGGAGAGATCATGGAGCAGATCTGCCTTCTCCAGCCCTTCCCCACCTTGCTCTGAGGACACCTGCCTACTTCTGCAGGAGAGACTTGTCCCTGTTCAAGAAGGATGGTGCTTCCACTGCCTCTGTTACCACTGTCCCGAGCCCTGTGGGCTCACAGCTTGGGGTAGGGCTGTCCTGCTCCTTCTTGGATGAAAAGAAAGAACAGGCAAATTAGCAGACAAGCTACTTGGTTTGTGTAGATGAAATATAGCCTTCACTTCAGCAAATGCCAAGTCAGAAATTTGAATGGCATGTCCAACCATTCTGCCTTTGGGTCAGGTGGCCCTGCTGCTCCATACCTAAATACTATAGGAAAGACAAACGTATCCCTGTGAGGAGCCATCCCCACCTGTGGCTCGGAGAGAAACCTGTGCCTCAGGTCTGGTGCTCCAGACAACAGCAGCAGAACGGACTGTGTGTCTGCTTACGGCAGCCCTGCTAACGCTGTGAGGAGGAGCCGATGGGCCCCAGGGACTTCCAGGACAGCGACCCAAGCACATTCCAGGAGAAGATCAGCTTGCCAGCACTTTGACTTGGAAAGGGCTCCAAATCCGAGTATGTCGTAGCAACGTTGTCCTCTCTTCGGTTTCAGTAACAACTTATACTTGAACACACTCTTGCACTGTTTGGTTTGTTTACAAAATAAACCGATTCCTTTGGATCCCCTTCCCCAGACTCTCTTGGCAGCACACAGGGATATCACAGCAGTGATGAAAATGTGCCTGCTATCCACTTAAATGGGATCAATTTAGAGAGTCCTTTGGTTTTTATTTTTTATATCCAGAACAACAAAAGGACTAAAAACTGTTTCACAAACAGTGTATAAACTAGACTGCCGCATGAGGAGTGCTACCAGATAGTCCTCGTTCTTCTAATGAGAAGAGATGTCAGGCTGTTTTCAAACCACCTGCTTTGGGTATGCAGCCCAGGCATGGTAATGCCTGAACATTACAGAGTTACAGAGCACGGAGTTACACCAAATACAGAGTGGATCCTGGCATCTTGTCGAGTCAACAGAGAGAACTGGGTGGCTCCTGGAGGCCTCTGAAGGGTGACGTGGGTCCTCGAAATGGCGAATCTGCTTTTCGAATGCCAACACCATGTCAGGGCCACTGTGGTTGCAGAATGAGAAACTCTGTACAACGTACAAGCTCCTGCTGCCAGTCTAAATTTTGTTGAAGAAAAATCAGAGGGTTTTGGAGGGGTTATTTTGCCGTAGCCTGTACTGGATCAGGTTGTACTCATGCCTCCAGAGGTTTTCGGCCATTGTATGTTTTTTCCTCACCTGGACGCAAAGCTCCTTGGAAAAGGAGTTGTACATTTTCCATATCTTTATAAAGCATCGTATTCCCAAGGTTTTCTGGTGTAGCCTAGAAAGTCCTATTGAGTACTAAGCTGAGACCACAGAGCAGCAGCGACAAAGCCGAGCTGTCTGGAGGCGAGACCGTGGTGGGTACGGCGAGAGCAGTGACTGCGCCAGGCACAGGGCGGTCGCTGCCCGAACCCCCCTGCCCACCCCCCCTGCCGCTGCTGCATGATCAAGGTCAAGGAGATTGCAGCAGGACACAGGCTTGGGATGCAGGCTCGTCGCTGCTATGGTGTTTTGCCTTTCCCTCTGATTCCCCTTTTCCTTACAAAGATCACACACTGCTGAAGCAAGTGGCTAAAAAGAAGACGGCGGTCGTCACTTCCCCCGTGCGCATGTCTAGCCGCCTCCCCCATTGCTAAGGCAGAGCACGGGGAGGGAGGCAATCGCCGCACATGGAAGTGCAGAATCTGCTCCAATAATCCCTACTGGGCAGAGGAAAACAGCGACCTTCCTTTTTAGCTCTCATTTTTATTTAAACACTGGATGATGTGGCTTTTAGTTCAGGGAATTGATACGGACTGAGAAAATTGCAGAAAGGTGAGATGCGGTATTTTTTGCCGGTATTTTTTCTGTCCTGCAGAGCCTGCATTGTCTTTTGTAAACAGGTGAGGAGGTGTCTGTGGTTGTGAACATGTTCTTCCTTTTTCTTCTTGGAAATCCACTCTCAATTAGTCCAGAACATTGGATAAACTGGTGCTAATGAAATAAAAGGATTTATTAGGTTACACAACGGTATGCAGTGGCTTAGGGGACGAAGTCAGATATTTACTCAGGCTAAGTTTAGGAGAGAAAACAGCCAGGGACATCACAAGTGAAGCAGCTGAAAATCAAAATTTCATCTATCAGGCAGATTCGTGGGTTAAATAGGGGGATAAAGAATACAACAAGGGTGTTACATGGAGGATACAAGGGAGTTATGTGGAGAGCAACTCATTTTTTTCTGACTCTCCATTGGAGGTCTTTGCAGTTACCACTTTCCCTCCAACCACCCGCTACATGATTGAACTCTGTCATCAACCCTACAAAGCTCTTCAGCGTATGATTAAGATCAAGTGACTTCATGGGAATGTAAATATGTACTTACATCCAACATGTGCCTGAGACCCAAAGACAGCGCTTGTTGAGGGCATAGCTCCCAGTGAAGTCAGCAGCACAGGACTGAGTGCTCAAAGCAATGTTTTTCTGATCAGGTAGAGAAAACTGCTTCAGAAGAGATTAACTGTGCTCTAAAAGTGCTTCTCTCTACCTTTAGACAATACAGTGGGGACCAGTTCAGAGACAGCCATCTGCGCTGGGTCAGTCTGAGCCCTGGACCCTGAGTCCTGCTTTGTGCTCCCAGTTAAGTAAGGAAAAGGCAGAATCAGAGAAAAGCAAATTGAGCGAGGTTGGCTCTGCACAGAACCACCTGGAAACTTGAGTTTACTTGGACTGGCATAGCTTTCAGTAACTAAAGATCCCAGCATAGCCTAAAATACCCTTAAATGCCACAGTCACAACAGAACTAAAAAAATTTAGTGGGCACTTAACCAGCCAGATAGGTACACACACTCCTGTCTGCGTTTTCCTGGACAAAAAGTGTAAGTTGTGACCTCTCCAAGATCTTTCTGAGCACCATCTTTCTTGGCATGTCCAGGATGTCATGGGACCTGAGCTCTGCAGGTCCCGGCTGTGGAGCCCTGCTCCCGAGCAGCCTGCTGCTCCACACTCCTCATTCAACAGGTGCCCCGTGAGAAGCTCGGGTGCTTACACTGACTGCAGCTGCAGGAACGTACAGCAAAAAATGAGGCTGAGACCCTCTAATTACCACTGTCACCTCCATCTGAAGAGCTTGACAGCCAGTGCAAATCCCAAAGTCCTGAGTAGAGATTGCTTGACATGGATTTAGTAGGCATCATTTCTCCCATCCCCTGAAGTCATGTTTTCTCACCAGGTAAGTACATTGCTGGGAAATGAGAATGGACCAGCACCAGCATTTCTGAGCTTGATTTTACTGATTTTCTGAATGCAGAAATGCAGTGGGTTTAAAATGCATTGTTTGTGTCCTAAGATACAGAAGCAGAAGGGTTTTAGCTTCCCAAGTGTACTTACCCTGGATGCATTTTCTGGAGTCAAGATGTTCTTGGTCTAGAAAAAGCTAAAAGTGTTGCCTAAGTGGAAACCAGAGTCAGCTCAGAGCTCTGTTACAGGTGACACTGACTTGGGTGGGATGGCAGAGGGCGAAGGGTGGGAGTGCCTGATTTTTTAATAGTTTATTTCTTCAGTAGGTTTCCGATGCTGTAGAAACTTATGCACACATTTCAGCACATGAGTAAACCTATTGCATGTATATATTTCAAATCAAGCAGGTGATTTCAAAGGGAGGGGGCATCTGCATATGTATGTTCTCGTGAACTCTACTGCACAGGGATGTGTAAGGCTGCAGCTCATTTGACGTTCGGTCTCTCAGCAGAGGTACAGTCTTGGAATAACCTCTGAGTGTCCCATCACATCTGAGTCACTTCTGGCTGCAACTGAAGATGGAGAAATAACGTTCTTCTGGTCAAGGACTGAATCTAACAAATGTGCTTGGAAGAAAACTCCCAATCCAGCTCCCTACATGGAGAAGACCACTGACAGATTGAGGTTTTAACAAACCAATAGGAAAAATCATTCTTTCTGCATTTAGGTGTGTTAAAAATATGGGCAAAATTTTATACATGCATATTGGCCAGTATTTAGACTTTTAAAGAATCTCTCATTAATCTGAGATAAAACTAATCTATTCATTGCATATTTTTTTTTTCCCCTCCTAAAAGGAAAAAAGACGAAAATTTGTAAGAAATTGTGTTGGATATTGATGCTGCTTGGTGTTAAACAAAGGAGCACAGAACATGGAAATCTTCAGTTATGGTTCTTTTCCATATATCTACTTTCCAAAACATACTTTTTAATGGTCCATATATTTAAAGCATAATCTTCACTAAATGTCCTGATTTCTCCTAAGCAAATTGAAACACACAGAGTGCTATGAATTTAGATCAGATTTTTTTACATGATGCCCATTCTTTTTAGTTTCAAGACATAATACATAGAACATTTGCAACTTATTTTAGACTCTCCTGTGTGCACATTGTTATTTAATAGTCAAGCTGTTAAATACATTGCCTGTAACTGATTCCTCGTGAAAAGTCTTAACTGCAGCAATGATTCAAAGCAGGTTTTGGCCCAAAAACATGAAGGGGAAAAGAAGCAGAAGAAACCAACATGTGTAATGTATACCTTGAGTGTAACAGAGCAAGAGTTAGCTTATATACTTTAATCAGAAGGTCAAAAGCAAATTGACTTGGCAGTTTATATTATATTGCCTGGAGATCCCGGCTCCTGAGAACAGGAAACCCTAAAATCACAAGTCAGTAAAGAAGAGATTCAGTAGGATCGGAGGAAGTGTGAGGGACGGGAGCAAAGAAAGATATATGGTCTGCAGAAAGACATGACGTGGAAAATGCTTACCAGAGGCAGAGATTACTTGAGGCAGAAGTTAAGATACAAGTGGCACAGAAAATATTACAGGAAGCTGCTCTAGACCTTGATGCCAGAGCAAAAAGACAGAGGAAGGGCTGGTAAATGCAGATAAAGGAGGCAGTTGCAGCCTGGGCAATGGGGACAGGGACTGTGCCGAGGCTGCCGGGGCGCAGGGCGGGAGGGAAGGGTGTTTCTCCAGATAGCGGGAGGCTGTTTCTTCCATGGTTTGGGGGGACAGCGGCAAGATCAGAGGCTGCTCAGAAAGTCAT
The DNA here is from genome assembly GCF_000699105.1 of Pygoscelis adeliae. Classification (NCBI taxonomy): domain Eukaryota; kingdom Metazoa; phylum Chordata; class Aves; order Sphenisciformes; family Spheniscidae; genus Pygoscelis; species Pygoscelis adeliae. The sequence continues at coordinate 1,203,822 of NW_008824368.1, forward strand.
TCTGAGGAGTGAAACAGAGAGGAGAAATTAACGGGGAGCTAGTGATCATTCCTGAGTGAAGGATCATGCCGTGCATTAAAAATAGACCCTAGCATGCAAGAATAAAGGCTTTTCAGGTTTCAGGTAATGACATTTCAGACAGGCCCATCTATATCAGAAGTCAGAAACGTCAATACACTGTATTACAGGTGTTTACATGCCAGGCTCAAACAAACAAAAAAACCCCTTCATTTAGAACACACCGGAGTTAGGTTCACCTTTGCATAAGCCTCAAAACCATGCAGCTGGTATGATCCTCAGCCCTGCTGCACTGCAATGGGCCATATGATGAAGCCTGCAGGTGATGGAGGCATATGGGGTCTGTGCCTGTCCGCTGCCCCTGTGCAGAAGGTGGGGAGGCTCCAGAGGGCCTCCGGGGATGTTGGGAGAGGCAGTAGGGATGCACGATGCCAGCAGGACCCTTTCTCCTTTGGGCACCGGCACCTGAAGTTAGTGAGCTCTGTGGGAAGAGAAAGGGAGGTGAGAGGGGCAAGTGGACTAAATGCCATGCCCGAGCCCCAGTGTCCCCAGAGCAGTTGGTTGCTAATGATGTGGACCAGTTTGCTTGGAGCAGGGGGATAAGCAAAGGAGAGGTTTGCAGACCCTGTGGCAGAGAGGTTTGTGGTTAAAGCCCAAAACAGCGAAGCAGGAAATCTGGGTTTCTTTCCTGGTTGTCAACACTGGTGGGGAAGTCACTTAATCTCTGTGCTTCAGTTCCCCTGCTCTGGGTGTCGTGAATAGCTTGACCGGAGTCAAGAATAGCTGCCCACCCTGGCGGGGTGAGAGGAAGCTGAACACACGCGTGTGTGAGGAAAGGGCCTCTTTGCTGTGTTTTCCCATCCAAACCCACAGCACTGAATAAGCAGATATTTTATTACCCTGATGTTGTTGGTCTAATCTGAATCTTTCTGCTCTGTTTGCGCCCTTATCTGGCTGCAGCCGGCAGAAGGACGGCAAGGAGGAGGCTCTGCTTAGCCCTCCTCATGCATCCCCTAGCATCCGCTTGCAGCAGAAGATTAAATCTGCTGATCTGCCCTTCTTACTCTGCCTCTCCAGCAGTGTCGTGGATGGATACCAGATCACTGCCCTCATCTGAAATGCCATTTAGCAAAGACTATGAGATAGTAAGGCAGTAAGGATAGTTGTATACTTAAATGCCAGGTCAGGTCCTAAAGCCAGAAAAAAACCACAGCCTAGCATCAAATTATACAGAAGGTAGCTCAGGTCTAAAACCTGAATACGTATCTTTTGTGGACCACAACTCCCATGGTAAAATCACCAGTAGGGACATAGCTTTGGCCCTACCTAAACATCCACCTGAGGCAATTGCAGCTTTAAGGCTTTGCTCATTTTTTTGCTGCTGTTCATGTTTATTGAAAGAGATTATTTCTTCATTTTCCACCTAGCCAGATGAAGGATTTCACGGAGAGCTGTGTCTAACATCTAAATAATTGTTTCTCGTACATTAGAGGAAGAGTTGGCTTTCTCCAGCCCCACATACTGCAGGTCCACCCTACAAAGACATTGTTAAGCTGGTCGTGAGGAGTACAGATGGGGCATATTACACTGATATTTACCCTCACCTTTCTTATCCTCGTAAATCCTTAAGACCTTTTACCTAAAGACTGAAGATTTGTTCTACATTAAAACATCCTTTTCCTCTTTTCTTATCTTCTTCTGACCTTATCTTTTCTATATCAGAATTACCTGATTCTCTTTATCTTGTCACCTTGGCTCCCTTTTTTCGTCACTGATGCAGTTTCCCTCTTAAACCTCACTTCCCTTGTAAAGCTTATTGCCTTTGTGCTCTTTTCCAGGAGCCCCGTCTTCTATTGCAAACTGGAGATCATATCTTTTAGCCGCCTCCCATAGTGGTTGATTTTAATCCTTAGTCCTACTCACTTGTGACTAATTAGATTGCTTTCATAAAATGATAGACATTTGCACTGGGATTTTACCTGTGGTAATCTGAATTTAAGTAGCTCCATTGTTTGTTGTTACTACTTTCAATCAGTTTCTTTTTACTGTGAAAAATTAGGTTCAGGGTGAATTTTCCTCCAAGTTCTTTACTTTGCAGATCATTAAGTTGTATTCTCTATACCAGGGGATATTTTTTTTTTTTTGTTTAACTCTCTCCTTTGTTTTGTCTTAACAGCCATGAATCCTGGGAGAGAAAGTTTTGAATTATTTTCCCTCTCTTTCAGCACCCAGCAGTTGCTCAAGCCCTTCCTCCTGTTCTCCATCTCTTGGCTCCTTGTACACAGGAGCTGCCTGTGATTTCTTTACCACGCTGCACTGCATCTTTACCAAGTAGTACAGCTTTGTCTTCTCCAAGGCCTCAATATCAAATCTCTAATTACTCTAAGCATCATATTCTTCCTGTTCTCACCAGATTGTAACTGCTCCACTTTTCAGTGCCTATCCCACTTCTTGTTCACCATTGCTTTTACCTACACACATTTTGGAATATTTGATGCTCTTCTCAGCCTGTCTGTAGTGGTTACATCCTCTATCTTGGTTTGGTTTGGTTTTTTTTTTATATACACTACATGTCATACTGGTGGAACTAGCCATGCTGTAAAACCTTGGTGCACCCACAGATCTTGAGTATTGTGTGCAGCTCTGGTCTCTGCAGCTGAAGAAGGACATAATGGAATCAAAAAAGCTACAGAGAATGGCAATTAAAATGGTGAAGAGAATGGCGCAAGCTGCTTATGAAGAGAGACTGAAGAGGCTGGATTGCTTCAATTTGGAGAGAAAGCGGCTGAGGAAGGCTGTGACAGAGGCTTACAAAACATGAAGGCAATAGTAAGGTGAATGCAGAGATATTGTTCACCTGATCCCTCAATAGCAGAAGTGTGGGCACTCAATGAAACATGAATGTATTTATAACAGATAGAAGCAAGACAATTTTTACATGGCAAATAGACAAATTTGGGAACTTGTTGCCACCAGAGCTCGTGGAGACAGACAGTACCATTAGGTGCAAAAGGACTGGAGAGAAATCTCATGATAGGTCTGTAAAAAGATCCTAAAGAAAACAAGCCAGGACATACTCTCTAACATCCCTAATCCTACAGCTGTGTGGGGCACTACGAGGACAATGGACCTCGGGTAGAAGCAAGATTTGTGTGCTCTCTCCAGAGAACCAGGACAGACGGACACTGATCTGACACGGGAAGGCATTTCCTGCACTCTCCCGTCTTTGCCATTTATTGCTAGGGATCATTAAACGACAGGACTCACGCTGTTCAGAGAGGAGAAATAAGAGCAAGAGCATGACCCTCCAGGGTGGATGAATGCTCAGAGGTTGGCAGAGTTACTGGGAGTCGGCAAAATTTCAGAGGGCTCAGGTGAGACTGAGGCGCCAGGACCCTCATTGGCAGAAGGCAGAGGGAAGATCCAACAGTCAGAGACTGCAGCCTCACTCCAGCGGGTGCTGAGGGCAGATGCGACTCCTTCCACACCGAGCTATCTTGTCAGATAAAAATTTCAAGACAGGAACAACTGATTTATAGTTTTGCCCCATTATAACTCACTGTGGGTTGCAATGATAATAAAAACAATCCAGAAAGGAAATAGATATGATATTCCTAACCAAACCATTAACAAATAGAGTTGCTGTGTGTTAAAGGGAAAATTTGTTGCACACAAAAGGATAATTTGTGATTGAAACCAGCTCCTGGTTTTACCCAGCCTTCCTGTATGGTCTGAGGAGGGCTGCTCACCTCTTTTGATGTCAAATCTCTGCCCATTGAGTGCAGAGAATGCAAAACTGGGAGGAGTGGCTGATACACTAGAGGGCTGTGCAGCCATCCAGAGGACTGGAGAAATGGGTTGGCAGGAACCTCATCAAGTTCAAAAAGAAAACGCAAAGTCCTGCACCAGTACAAGCTTGGGGCTGACCATCTGGAAGCAGCTTGGCAGAAAAGGACCTGGGGGTCCTGGTGGACAACAAGTTGAACATGAGCCAGCGATGTGCCCTTGTGACAAAGAAGGCCAGCGGTGTCCTGGGCTGAATTAGGGAGAGCATTGCCAGCAGGATGAGGGAGGTGATCCTTCCCTCTGCTCAGCACTGGTGAGACTCATCTGGAGTGCTGGGTCCAGGTGTGGGCTCTTCAGTACAAAAGAGACGTGGACATACTGGAGTGAGTCCAGGGAAGGACCACAGAGTTGATGAAGGGACTGGAGCATCTGACATGCGTGGAGAGGCTGAATCCATGCTGTGATTCTGTTAAATAACACCTGTTTCCCCTGGTCTTTAGCCTTGTCTGCTCAACCTGTGAACAGTTACAGCCAGGGACCATCTCTTTGTATCTAGTACCTGAGAAACATGATCTTAATTGAGCGTATAATACTCTTATAAAAGCACTTATTCCTTTGAATGGATGTGCTGTAGTGTAAGAGCATGGGAATCCAGTAGATACTTCCATTGATGTTAAAAGGTGGGAAAATCATAACTGAGGAAAAGTGTTTTCATATTGTGTGTAATTAAGCCATGGAAATCAGAAACACAGAGGTGGCCTGACCCAGTATGTCAGCAAGTTTTAAAGCACCATTGGGCATCGTATATGTGAACAAGAATATCAGGATTTCATCACGGTGAATAAATGTTGTGCAATACTTATTATACTTCATGTTTAGACAATCTCCATCCCATAATGGGATGGGGACCTTGTGTGAGGGTGAACTCCCTTCCGCTCCCCTTCGTGAAATCATGACACCTTCTGCTTGGCCCTTCTCCCAGACCACTGTAAGCAGGAGGGGAGTCGGCTCAGCTTTAGGTCTGGTCTAGGATGGCAGATTTGCAACTTCTGCTTATTCATAACACAGAGGACGTCAAAACATGCAAGCATAAAATCGGTAACCAAAGAATAGTCTTTTTAAGAACAAAGAATTTTTTGTGAAAACCTCTTTCTATTGTCAGCATTTCTGCATGATTCGTATTTACCTTTTGCTAGGGAAAAATTTCACAATCAGTTTCAGCTTGTTTTCCAGAAACCCAGACTGAAACTTAAAAAAAAATAATTAACTTCTAAGAACAACTCCAAAATATGCACAAAATAGGAAGAAAGGAGGGAAAGGTTTGCCTTGAACCCTGATAAAGAGAAGAAGTGTAATACTGCTC
>NW_008824368.1:1209156-1213261 GCF_000699105.1 Pygoscelis adeliae
CCTTGAGGCAGGGATCTTTGCTGGCATCAGCGGTGCCGAACAAAGTTGTCCAAAAAGCCGGCCAAGGCTCGGCCAGAACCGAGCATTGCTGAACGCTGCACGCTGCATCGGGAGGGAACGGGGAGGTTAAAGTCTGGACACAAGCCAGAGGCTGTAAAAACAGGGCACTTGACTCCTGCTTTACTGCAGACGCTTGAGTTAGCATCTTTCTCTCCTACAGAAACCTTCCATCTGCCCATGTTACTTAAGGCCCACCGAGAGCTAGACTGGTCCCAGCAACTAGTCCCTTCACCACTAACCCCCACTGTCATGATCTAAAGCTGGTGGTGTCTTTTTAAATGCAGTTCCGGCCGTCATGCAGGCAGGGAAAAAAACCCAACAAACAAACAAAAAACGACTCAAATCCTTGTTTCTTACTATCTGAGATGTCAGAACATCAGTGCTGGAGAAACTGGATACCTTTCACTTCAGCAATGGGGTGGGGAGGAACTTTTATCACCTCCTCACATCATGACTGAGGATAAAAAAAAAGAAAGAGAAATGCTTCAAGGTGAATGAATACTCTGGAGGTGCTGCAATTTGTCGGATTAGATCAAGGTTTTCTGAAACTTTTGAAGTATCTTCACATTAAAGGCTTTCTTGGAAACCAATGTCACTCTCTGCTGCTGTTCCACACAGGACTGTAAAATATAGCCTGAAATTCATTGTGGTTGGACAACAGAGAAAGAAATCACCACCCCAGGATGTCATTGCCCTTTAACCTGCAGTTTATAGGAGCTAGGACTGCATATATTTGTTAGGGTAAAGTTGCCAGCTAACCTTTGCACTTTCAGGCAGTCTGTTTTGTTTCTGGGCTGTTGATTCTTGCTTGGCATAGTCAATTATAGTTGTGCATAGTACTGTGATTGCTACCTGCATAGCCTCTGTGATTTCAGATTATCTGAAGAACACGTGCTATTGAGATACTGCTCAAAAATGCAAATATGCACTGTGGGAATGCCCAGAAAAGACCGTTTCCCATCTGACTTTTATTTTTGCAAAGGAAGATAAACATTAAACAGTGGAAAGAACAAAAACATGATGGGGGTTGTGAGCAGGAGGCAAAAGGAGAAGATAGAAAAGTTCTCCAGATGAAGGTTTTTGCAAAACAACAAATATACTTGCCTTGAAAGTCACAGACATTGTTTTATGTGAAAATAGCTCTCACACAGGGTCCTCGGGCTTAATGTAATCTTACAAGGTATTTTTAGACCAGGGTGGCTATTGCTACTATCAGAGTGTCTAACCTCAAATACCCATTAGTGTGCCAATTGCTTGCTTACCTTTTAAGTCTCTTGCCCTGGCCTTCAGTAACAGCTAGGATTTCTGAGTCTGTGTGTATGAGCAGGAGACTTCCCCTGACAAGAAGAGTGGAGGAATAGTGCAGTCTGTAGAGGAAAAGAAAGTCTGTGAGTTCAGGGCAAGGTTTAGGCAACAACAATACATACAAACCCAGAGATGAAAGATAGAAAATTTGAAGACCATTTAGAAGGCATAACTATGAAAAGGTGAACAATTCACTGCTTCTTCTCTGCCCTTTTTGTATGTTTCAGACAACGTGGACTTTTACAAGGAGATGTTTTAGCTATACTTTGCGTATTTAAGTCCGTCGCTGTCTTCAAATGGTTGAGAGCTGTGGGCGTGAAGGGTTGTGGTACTTCACCTAAAAGCTACTCTGCAAAGCACTTTGATGCAACAAACCATCGGGGTATGAAAAAGAAAAAGATCTCAGACCTGAGACAACTTCAGTGTGATGATTCTGCACTTGGAAATAATTTCCAGCCCATGCAATGGTGTTCATTTACAAGGATGGGACTAGGGTCCAGAAGAAATCTGGCAGGCAAAACAATGTGCTCAGTGGAGCTAAGCCCTTACCGAAAGTGAAGAGAGGGGAGGAGGCACTGTGGCAACATGCGCTCTAAGCAGGCCCTTGGAAAGCCAGGCTGGAGAGCAGCCTTGAACTAAGTCCTGAAGCTATTTCAGCTATAAAAGATGTCACCAGACTGACAGATAATTGATAGCTGATAACACCTTTTCCCTTACACTGCATGAGTCATCCTAGTTACAATTAGTACGCCAGGAGCAGAATGTAAATCAGGGGTGTAATTGCCCTGAGATGTACCCTACAGTCAAGGAAAAGAAAGAAACTCCAAAATCCATCCCAATCTCCTTCTGGAGGTGTGTGTGAATCTCCCTTTCATGGACTGTGCACCTACAGTTGTGAATCAGCCACCTCGTTTGGTGTCTAAACTTTAGTAGGACAAACTGGATTGGAGGTTGTTCTGCAAGAGGGCAGAAGGCAGTGATGATGGAGCAGGAGATATAGCTCCACAGAGGGATGAGTCAAAGCAAGAAAGAATACTAAGGCATGGAAATAAGGAGATGTGTCTGCAGCAAGGGCATGTGTTCTGCTGATACCATGTTTCCCAGTACATCTCCTCTCCAGTATTCTTCTCAAGGCTTATACAGTCCTCCCCAGCAATGTATCCAAGTGTCTTCTGGAGGACGCTGGTGACGGGAATGCCACCTGCCACAACAGCCTTGTTTGGTTTCATCCATAACCCCAAAGACGGTTTATTTCAGCTGCCTGGCATATACATTGCAATAGTCTGTAAGTTGGTGCCTTGCCTCCTTAGTGGGATGGAGTCAGTGTCTAGGTCTAGTGTTATAGACCAGAGACGGCCTTCAGAGGGTAATCCAGTGTCCCCAGACATTGTACAGTGTGCTGGGGACATCTAGCTAATGGAAGCACAGGGTGTGCATCGGTCCTGCTGCGGAGCACACCTTCCTTCCTTTTTATTCTCCTCCTGATGTCAGGAATCTCGATGCATTTTCTGCACAACAGCCCAGCTTTTTCTGACCCTCCGAGGCTCTGGAGAACTGCTGCCAAGAAAAAGTAGAGGCGAGATATGTCTGGTGCCAGAGCGATCTTTGAAGACAAGGGTGGCTTAACTTTTCTTTCCAAGAAAATTGGGGCATCACATTCCCTCTTTAATCTCGGAGGTTGTGATATCCTTCTTGATGTAATATTTCAAAAAGTTTGAGTGGTGTTGGGGATAGCTTAAAACAGATACATTTTTACACTCTTCCCTAAGCATCACTACATCAGAAACAGAATCTCTGGGCTGCATAGATCTGTCAATTCTTGTCTTCTTAACATCCTCGTATTTATTTCTATGCCAGTATTTTCTACTAGATGAAAGAGTTTTTTGGTATTTTACTCTAACATATTCACAGGGAACAAACATATCTCCTTTCTGTCTTTGATTTGCAAGACTAAGGAAGCTGACAACTTTCCCTGTCCACTCACAGGAAAGGTCTCCTTTCCCTTAAGCATCACACACCATGAGAACGTGTTATGCTTGGAGAAGCAGAGGGATTCCTGTGAGTACACTGATGCGCACAGACAATTACCAGGCATGAAACATTTCTGAAAAGTAATGTGGTTTAAGGCATCCTATAATCAGCATTTTTTATTTTTCCTTCTTAACACATTGAGGCCACCTAATAAAATGAATAGATGCCCTAATAATACTATGCCAAATTTTAAAATAAAATTTCAAGAAACAGGAAATCTATAAAATATTTGCAACATTTTCAAAATCTAAACATTTTCAGTAAAGACATACAAGTACAGCCTTATGTTACAAGTCAAAACAGCATTGGTAGTTTCAAGGATGCTTTAAATTGAACTGATTTATACATGTGTTTTTTAATATCTCTAAACAATATTTACCTCACTTCATCTAGATTTCAGGTTGCTTTTGGCAGTTTATATATAGTAGCTAACTCCTTAACGCATTTATGAATCTCATTAATTTACTTCTAGTTGTTTATGGCAAGTTAATATGTTTCTATAACTAGCAATGATGGTAAAGCTCTCCCAAAGCATGCCAGTTACAGATGCAAGCATTATAAAGACTAAATAGTGTGTATCACCTTATAAATTTGTCCTTTGAGATAATGCAAAATGAGGCACAGTCAGTTAAGATATTAATCGTGTATGTTTAAAGTCCCTGACAATGAAACTATTTTATGAAGTAGCTTTTAAAGCAGTGATAAGAGC
>NW_008824368.1:1213284-1220117 GCF_000699105.1 Pygoscelis adeliae
AACACCCACACACACGTTTCATAAGCCTCCATTTCACTTTGATAATTTTAGAACTGGATAGCTTTGTTGTGAAGCCGAGAAAGCAACAAACTCCGTGTTCCTCCTGTGCTGCCTGCAAAACAGGGGAGATGATCTCCAAAAGCGGGTGCCCCTTATATAAAAGAGAGCCACGGACAGCAGGGCTTGCACCCAGGTGATGCCTCTGTGTCTCCTGAGGAGCTGTCATCATTTTACAAGGGACGATCGCTGCTGGGACCCCATGTGCACATTTGCAGACATCTAATGGCATAAAAATGATCTGCTGATGACAGAGATGTGACTGGGTGCAAAACTGCACGTCAAAAGCTGCATCACAACTGTCCATTCAAATTCATCCTGAGGGATATATAGAGAGATATACACACACACACACACACGTATTCACATCTGCTTTAGGCATGGAGCTTTGGTGAGACACCGAGAACCAAAGTGATGATGAAGAGGTCTGGAAAGGCTGTGGGGAAAGGCAGAGCTCCTTTAGAGGGCACGCTGTGGCTACAGTAGATAGTGCACATGCTTTCCTTCCTTTCTCAGTGTTGCTTACTCTTGCAAAGCTGCTCTGCTGCCACCACTGTTCCCCCGTTTCTGGCTCTGGAGCTGGGATGCTGTAGGTACCGCTTAGCGAGCGCCCACCTCCCAGTGGAGCTCGAGCAGGAACTGGATCTTCAAACTTCTCTCCCTCTCTTTTTCTCCCTCCCTCTCCCTCTCCTTCTCCTTTCCCCCTTCTCCTTTGCTCTTGCAGCTCATTAGCTCAGCCAGCATGCTGTATTTCAATACACTGATTTCAAGCTCAGTCCCAGCAGGTTCTCACAGAGGCTGATGAGCAGTTGCTGATCTGCACAGACACATTTTTCTGTTATTATCTGGAAGAGATTGCTGCTGATTGATTGACAGCGGGGTAAACTAAGAGCCAGCGAATCCTCCCCTACCTTGTCTTTCCCCCCCTACCAGCTTTTGGGCAGTAAGAGGGAAATAGCTTGTGCCACTCAATGGGGATAAGGCACCAATATGGGTAATGAGAATATGCACAATTATACGAGATAAGATAAGAAGCTTAGGCATATGCTTTGGGGAGAAACCCAGCTCGTGACTCATGGGAGTTCAGAAGAGACATCCTCAGCGGGTTGCAGAGTTGTCCGCTGTCTGGTTTAATTCACTTGCAGCTGAACCAAGTGCCACTGAGACAGGAGATGAGCTGGTGGTGCTGGAGCAGCGTGGCTGTGGGGAGGTGACCCATGGGGGTCTGTGCCCCGCGCACTGCTGTCAGACCCCCAGGCACCCATCTGCTCTCTTCCTGGCCATCGTGAGAAACTATCATGCATCTTTTTCATTTTGACAAAAGTGTTTCTTCTCTATGCCTGCATCCATCTCAGGGTTTCCAGCGGAAAAACAGCAGAGTAACCTCTCCAGAGTAACGCCACCCAGCAGTGCCAGTGCTGCTGGGCAAACACAACAGCTTTGGGTTTTTTTCAGTTCATGGTTCAGGAGCTCATGAAGCCCCGTGTTGACCCCAGCTTGATATTTTTCTCCGCAGCAGGATGAGATCCCAGCGCCATGAGACTCTCCAGCATAACCACAGCACTGAGGAGCAGTCACGTCTCTAGAGCATTAGCTGGCACAAAACCTGTCCCCAGGCAAAGCAGAAGAAGTGTTACTGCTTACCGCCGTTTCTGCTGGGTTTCGTGCTGGTGTCAGCCAAATGGGTTGAGGATGGCACAAGAGGGGTGGGCGAAAAGGGGAGCAGCTTTCCTCCACCGGAGGTTGGAAGGGGAGTGCAAACAGCAGAGTGGGAATCAGGTGTGGAAACTCAGCAGAGCAAATTAGTGTCCTGTCCCCCCTGTGACAAGTCTCCCCACGCCGCTTTCACAGCCTATGGAGAAAATGGGTATTTCTGGGCCACTGCCCGTCCGAGGGAGCGATGGAGGGTGGCCAGCTCCGAAGGAAACGCCGCAGCGCCGGCGGCTGCCTCTGAGCAGAGGAAGCACGTATCACAGTGGCCCATGCTCTGCCCTCTTGTACATAATTATTTAGATTATTCATTTCCTAATGTTTGCTTTAGAGTAACAGATAGATGCACCACATGATATTTACTTGCATTTTGCCTTGGTGCCAAGTTCTATTGTGTATTCTCTGTGTTGAAAAGTAATAGGGGACACCACCTGCTTGCTAAAGCTTTCTCTCTCAGCACACGAGACAGACAAAAGACAGATTGTTTTCTGCAGTTTTACACACGGGAGGATGAGCGAAATGTAGGGTTGCACTTCAGCAACTCTTAAACACATCTGCTTTACAGCAGCATGTACTTAAGTGATTTGCTTAAATCAGGACCTTCAGATGGGGCCAAAGCCTTTCAGAAAAAAGGTCCCAGTGCCAGCTGTTAGATGGAGGCTGCCAAGTCCAAGTTTTCTGTCTTAATTATAGGAACGTATTTTATTTATTAATGCATTCTTTCAAGTCATATATATAACTCTTCCACAAGTAATCCAGGATATCAAGAAAATGTTTTTCAAAGCTCCCAAGATGCAAGGGGACGATAAAAGGAAACAATTATTTTTTCCAATAAACAGCGAAAACAAAAAAAAGGGTGCCACTTCTCTGGAAAGTCACATTGGCTCTCCTGCTTCTCTGAGGCTCTTCTAGGAAATAGGATTGGGTTCCTTCGGCTCCCTTTGAAGAGGATAATGTCACTGAATTTCAACCCATTCATTTGCAGAGACCAAAGACAAATATTTTCCTGAACTTTGACTACCTGAATCAGGAAAAAAAATGTTTATAAACAGACACTGATGCTATTGATGACATACTTGGCTGAAATCACAAAGGCTTATCAGTATTCAGGGGCTTCTGAAGTAGGGTTTGTAAATGTCTAATATGTGTGTAAGTGAGCAATTTCCTGTAAATCAATGTACCTTACTTTAGACTTCAGCTTAATAGCAAACCTACCCTCCAAAACAAATGACACAATCATTGCTTTATCTCTACATGAACGCTGCCCCATACCATTTTGCTATTTTCTCTTTTTCTTTTAGCAGAAAATTTGTACTCATCATAAGCTTCAATTATGGTAAATGAGCGCTATAAATCTGGAATACCTGAATGTATAACCAGCAAACAAAGGCTGGTTTCTTGGATGTTTTTATTAAGAGGATGTACCTTAATAAATAGATAGCAACAAATGTTAGAGATGACAACAGCATGGCAAAGTGGGGACTTGCTTTTTACGGTTTTCAGAGTGCCTATTCTGATCATTTAAGAGACCAGAAAAGTAAAACAGAGCAAACGCACTGATTCAGAGAGCAAGCAAAGAAAACAACCCCATTCCTTCTTGGCCTTCAGACCACAGGAGGCAGACGGGTAGAGTTTCTGTATTCTGGATTTCTGGTATTAGCAGTATTTTCATGGCTGGTCCCCCCCAGCTGATGTAAACAGACAATATTCTGAAGTTACTGGAGCCCAGCCAATTTATCGGACCCCAGGGTGCCCTTGTCTATTTTTCAGAGCTGCCATTTAGAAAGTATACTGTTCAGCCAAGCAGCAGAAGTTAAGCAACATATTGAAGTGGCTGTCACACCGCTGATGAGCCTGGTCCAAAGCTCTGTCTTGCACTTCATTTCCAAGCCAGTACCAGGGTCTAACGCACATAACTTGTCCTACAGAGCTTCTGGAGTAGACCTGTTTTGTCATTTCCCAGCCACAAAGTGGGCGAAAGGCAGTCTGTCTGTCTCTTGGAGGGCTCAGAGGGTGCCCAACTGAATTGCCATAAGATGGGAGCCTCCAAAGCCATGGCTCAGCATGAGCTTTCCCTTTTATACAGAACCTGAGGAAAGCAAACACCCTGGCCTGGCTCCTCCATGGGCATAGGCATGCCACGGGGTCCCTCGGGAGGCTGACCCTTGGGCCCTGCTCACTGTCACATGCACCGATGTAGGTAAATATGTGATGCTGTGCTCTTTGGACGGGTGCTGTTTGCCAACCTCTGGAAGAGATCGAGGCTCTTGTTTCACAACCGAAGGGGGGGGAACTAAGGCATTTGGGAGTTGGTCCTGTCTGAGTACACACATTTCTGTTGCTGAATGGGATGTCTAAATTGCTAAGTCTTCAGGTATCCATTTCCATCAGTAGTATATGTTACACAGAAACCTCTTAAACGGAGCAAAAGACAAAAAAAAAAAAACACCAATCAACAAACAGTTAGGGCTTAAGATCGCTTTGAGACCTGTGAATTTTAGATTACCTTCTCAAATTCAGAAGGGTTGCCCAAGAGAGGGAGGAAATAGCCTGGACCACCTCAGGCGTCTAAGGCACTAGCCAGGGACAGCAGAAGCTAAAACAGACCTCCCTGAGCAGTGACGTGTATGAAACCTATTCGCCAGCATCTCTTGCCTGTGTGGATTCTGTGATGTCCAGACAATAATGAGTTTATCAGCCATTGCCTCCCTTCATGATAATTCTCACTCAAAAGTGAAGAATTAAACCACTGGGTTTACACATTACGGAGATAGGATAGACACACACGTGCCCGCAAACTTCCTAAGATTATGTATTAACCTCAGGAAACAAGGCTAATTTATCTGCTAGAGCAGGCGATGGTACAGCAGCTATTCCTAGCTCTGCAAATGTATAAAATCAGAAGTGCTTACTGATAACCCTAGCAGCGTGTATGCCGTTAGCTAAGAGGAATCCCTGTTATGTATCTTCACCCATACAGAAGACAAAGGATTCGCCTGCTTATCCCTCTGATGAGCGCAGACGCATAGCACAGCTACCCACTTTGTGATGTCATTGAAATCAAAGGCAAAATCTCCCTGCACTTCAGTGGAGCAGTCAAGTGCATATTGAGCTCCTGCCCAGCCACACAACGTAAGAGTATGAGGGCATCAGAGTGGTGAACAAATGTAGGAAAAATCCACACATGCTCCCCTCGTCTAAACCCCTTTCCCTCTGCACTTTGTGCAGGCTGGATGCAGGATAACCACCCCCTGGAGAACAGCCGTGTGTTTGTACATGGCATGGTCACCATCACTGTGAGGCGTTGCATTGCCCTGCTGTGCTGGCGCTGCACTGGGAGAGCCGAACATGCAGCACCATGCTTCAGATTCCGGTCTGTCCACCAGATACCTGGTTTTGTGCCATTCACCCAATGAAATGTTGTCTCAGTGAAAGCCAGCGGCCTTTCCCCAGCAGCCACGGCTGGGGCGAGAAGTCCACTGTGCTGTGAGATGCCCATAGTCTGTGAAAGCTGCTTTCATTGTCATTGCTCAGCAACCCTGGCCATGATTTTGAACAGGTCTACTGAACTTCTCCATCCCCAGCAGACGGCTGCAGCAGGCGCAGGGATGCGGGTGGACCAAAGCATCCTGGGGCGCTGCTCCTCCTGCCTGCACACCGCCGACTGGGTGCTACTGGTTGAGCAGTCCTGGGCCTGGGAAGGTCTAAGGCCCTGGCAGGAAAGCGTGCTTGAAGCTGAGAAGCACTGCTCATGGCCTGCAGCTCTCCTTTGTGAAGGCTCAGTGAATGCCTGAGGTCAGGCATGAGCTATGCTGAAAGACTTAGGAATTCATTCCCTCACTGCAAGCTCGGTGAGAAGGATTTTTGCTGTAATATCTGAATCCCGCTTTATAATAAGAAACTAATTACCTTAAATGAAGTCTCAGTGCAACTAGTGAACCAGATGTAATGTATAATCATCCCTCATCTCGACAGGACAGCAAGTAATTGGCTACTTTCCTGCAGTCTTCACCTCAGCTCACCTTGGTATACAATCACTTCACTGCTCTGCCTCAAACTTTCCTTCTGCGCCAAGTAAATAAGGGTGCAATCTTTTCCAGATTTTAAGAGGCTTGGGACCAAGCCTTGCACATGTGGGAATTACGGCTGCAGTGTGGTGGTGCTGCCTGTTGTTTCCTCTGAAGCTCTCATTCACAGAGCTCATCACACACCAGGGGCCAGAAACGCACCTATTAGCTCCTTGTAAATATGCCTGCGATGTGATTACAGCAGGACAATGGATTTTTGTGAACCGGTATTCACTGAAAAACCCAATGCTTTTCACAGATGAAGGCCACTGAGTCAGAGCCAGTAAAGCCAACTAAGGTCAGGTCAAACCATTCAGCTCAATCAGCTAATGAGAGTGTTTCAGCAACGCTGTGTTTGGGACGATTTGGCAAAATGAAGCAATTAGTGCAATCAGTGCATTTCTGATAGTTACAAGAAGCTGGTGTTTCCTTTTCTGCTCATACTCCAAGATGCCTTGGGGTTTTCCAGGTTTGCTACCTCTGTCCGCCTGGAAAAACTTGAACCTGCCTTAGCTGTTTCCTTGAGCAGTGTGCCAGCCACCAGCAGGGGACTACTTTCCGTGGCTGATCCTGGTGTCTCTTCCTGCAGTAATTTACTCCATATATAGTATTTCAGTAATCACTGGAGCAGAGCCTGGTCCCCAGCTGCCAGTTTACCGTTCCTATGGCTTTTCTGTCCTCATCTCTCAGTTAATGTTTAAATATTGAATAATTATTCTTTATTGAGAAATATTTAAGCGGGAGAGGTACGCCTCTGAACGGTCTTGCAGGAGAGATGGCTGAGGTGAATTTAAAAGAGAGGGGAATTTGATTTAAATCCAAATGTAAATCAGAGAGAGTATTTGACCTGCATGTTTTAGAAGTTTTGAAGTTTTGAAATCCCACATGTGAGAGACAGAGATTTGCAATTACCTGGAATTGAAAAAAAAATTCTCTTTGGTCAGCCATGAAAAAAAAGGGTTTTAGTTTGGAATTTTTTCTTTAGCCCAATCTGCCCCC
>NW_008824368.1:1220198-1220690 GCF_000699105.1 Pygoscelis adeliae
TATATCTGCTATTTGTCTTTCAGCGCTTGGAAAATTCAGTGTTCATTTGCTCTTCGGATTTTATTGCAAGAGGCCCAGTTCTCTCTAACCCCACCAACCTGTTTGGTCCTAAAGCTAAATATGAGAGTCAACATTTCTATATACTCACACTTATTTTAACGACAATTTTTTTCCCAGGGACGCATGATCGCTCTTTGAAATGGCACAGAAAACAACAGTCATACCTCAATGTCGCCATGCATTTATTGGTATATAACTGCCCATTTCAGTACAGGGCCCCTATGGTATGCAGCAGGCACCCTTGTCCAGCAGGCACATGTCCACAGCAGCACTTTTTCTTTACTGAGATTGCGAAATGAGCAGGGACACTGTGGAGCAGTGATGCAATAGGACCATGCTGCAACCTGTGCCTCCGAATTCCTGTGCGATCCTTATCTCAGCTTCAACAGGGGTAGCTGGGCCCACTGGGTCAGCCCTGATCTAATTTTGCAG
>NW_008824368.1:1220715-1230742 GCF_000699105.1 Pygoscelis adeliae
GGATGCTGCTCTCTCCTTTGCCTTATTTAAGCCATTTTAAAGTATACATATGGCCTCCTTCTGAATGTCACTCATGGTAGCTTAGTCTGGGTTTTTTGAGAAAAGTGTCAAAACCCAATGGGAGCTGGGTGCCAAGCTCCCTCAGGCTCCTCTGAAAATATCTGACTTAAGTCTTATTTGAAAAGGATGCTGAAACAGGTGCAGAACCAATGCACTTGAACTCAGCACTTTTACACAGAGATGTTCTCTGACAACACTGGTGGCTTTTCTGTACTATTCCTAGGTACAAAATTGAGGAACTCCTTTTCCTCTTTCCTCCATCTGACTGTGGAGCTTTCTCAGTCTCTCCTCGCCACTGTAAGCCTCCACATTAGCTTCTCCTCCGCACTAGGATTTGTGTTTATTCGAGTCTCTCATTCAGGACACAGTAGTCCTGACTTACCCAAACAAGGATTTTACTGCATTTTTATTTGTAAAGGTGCTGAAAGGAGCACAGGATCACAGCTCTGGAGCCAGGTGGGTATCTCATGGCCCTGTGTTACACAGCAAGAAGAGGAAAGGGCAACGCCCCTCATATATAGGCAGTAATTCAGATGGGGGGAGAGAAAAGAAAAAGTTTCTCATGAGGAGAGCTGGTCAGGAGCACTAAGACTCTGCAGTTAAGTTGTCTCCCTGAGGGACATTTTGTGTAGTAGTTGAGCACTCACCGAGGTGAGGACTGAAATCCAGGTGTGGATTTCCTTTCGTTGAGGTGTGCCTCAGCCATGCGCTTGGAGCCACCCTCACCTGTCCTCCAACCCCCTAAGTGTCTGGAACGTGGGACAACTTCAACTGAGAAGAGCACAATGCTGACCAAAAGGTGGTCAAGGTGGTTGGAGTACTGCAGGAGGAGATACGCTTTCAGCTCACATCAGGCAGGCAATAGAAAAAGTATGCCCATCCTTCGGTCTGTGAGAAGATCGGTCTGGTAGTTTGCTCCGAGGCCACCTGCCAGTTCCTCACCATCGAGATAGGGCAGGAGAGGAGCTTGTAGTTCCCAGCTTGGTTTTGTTTGACTCGTTGCTTAATGCTGTCAAAATGTGGCCAGCTCTAGAGCTACCCAGAGCCAGAGAGCAGGCTGCTAACTGGGATTTTGCACCTTAACTTTGTTCATGGGAGCAGATTAGCTTTTGAAGTGCTGGTTCATAGTATCTCTGCTTCCCAACTGTAAAAATAGGATAGTTCCCAGCTTTTGGGACTGTTTGGAAAAGAATGACATTGCCAGCTGTGAAGGAGCTCGGAGTCAGCACTACAAAGTGTGCATTGGTGTACATGCACGTGTCTCTGTGAGTGCCTGGGATACAGGTGTTAATAGATGCCATGGATACAATAAAGCAGAAGACTTGTTCCCTGATGCAGTGCTATTTCTTTGTGTTTATTCATATTACACTTATTATAACACTATCAGCATGAAGAGGGTTATAATAATGAGGGCAGCAGAGATAAGATCATGTGCCTGCGCAGGCTGCTGGTACCTTGCACACAGCTTGTTCCTATTCAACGGCTTAGATGTACTTAAACCCTGTCCTAATACTTTACCACTTTAAGGGTCTTATGGCTTTAATGCTTCAAAAATACACCCTGGACCAATCAGCCTGACGAACTGGAAAGAGAGAAACAGCTGAGACTTTTGATGGCACTTGGGGCGTGTGTCTTGCACACCCAGCCGAGAGGAGCCAGGCAGGGTCCTCCCAGGGCAGGAGGGGGCTCCCTGACCCACATCTCTGGGGAGCGGCACAGTGCTGGGGGGCATGAGCACGGGAACGCATCCCTTGCTGGGAGAGAGGGGAGGGAGATGGGCTCATGGTGCTGTAAACAAAAGCCTCTGCTCGGCAGTGGGCTCTTTGAAAGGGTGAGCTCCCCCTTGGTGCTGGCACCCTTTCTCTTGGAACAAGCATGGTGTCAGAGATCCACGTCACCGGCATTTTAGAGTAGAAATTTTGGGGTAGGGACTATTTTCTACTCTGTGTGCTCACGTTGCTTGGCATGATGGAGTCCCCACTCTGGCTGGAGCCTGTATTTCGGACTGGAATACGAAGAAGGAAAAATGACAGCAACATAGTGACTCTTTGGGAATGGGGTTTCTTCTGCAGGGAGATGTTTTGCCTCTAAAATTTGAGCATTGTGGGTTGAGGGAAAGGCATTATTATCTGCCATAGTTCCTTTCCTGAGACGAAATAAGACTTCAGTACGCTTGGCATTAAAGGATGCTTTTAAAGTGTTATTTTGCAGTATATTTTGTTGCATATATCCACCAACTGTGGGAATAAAATGTCATACTTAAGGGTTTACTCATCTTGTGGCTTCTCTTGTTTCAATGAAAAGAATTGATCCCAGGCATGTACATGCAACAGTGCTTTGCAAGGAGCCACATACTGTACCAAATGCTACATACTGTACTCACAGACTAGAACTTTGTGTCAACCCATGTGAAATATTTGTGAGGCAAAATACAGAGGAATTCTCTCCAGGGTAACACTGAGGTTACAGCAGTTCATTCAGCAAAGGGGAATCAACTTCTGGACTGGAAAAAAGTGTTATATGATCTGCTTGTGGGGTGGTTCTTGTTCAAAGACGAGTGTGCCAGGAGCAACTACTAAAAGGAAGAGTAAAACACATATTACAGATCAGTGGCAATGATCATATTCCAGTGCACGCCGCAGACAGCCCACCGGGGATGAGCTCCTGCTGCGGCTGCGCAGGGATGCAGCGCACAGTAATGCTGGACTTCGACCGCACCATGGTGCTGGTGATGCAGGCTGGGCTCCCTCCCTTCTCTCCTCCCTGTTTCCCCATCCCAGCCTGCTTGCAAATGTGGCTCGATGTACCTGAGGGTGGCAGATGACAGGGCAAAGGCACCCACGCACCCTTCCTATGGGTGATGATAGACACACACGAGGAGGGAGCATGTCTTTGGGTTAGACGCTACCTCCCCAACCCTGCCCACTCTCATGACAGCACAGCCTCTTCAACCTTTAAGTACAGGTGCCCTGATTCACCACTAAACTTGTATCATCCTGCAAAATCCTCTTATGTTGTCAAGTCAGACCTCACTAAAATTGCTCTCTGTGGGGTAACACTCATAGCTGCCACGCAAATCAGTGAGAGTACGCATGCATCAACCCAAACCATGCACCTGCCAGATGTATCTGGACCCAAACTGCTATCAGCTAATTTGACTTTTTTTTCATGGTAAGACCCCTCTGGCCACTTATCAACCCTGTTCAGCAGAGCCTGGCCTAGGAAACCTCTCTAGTGCACTGAAATGCCAACCCGGTGCAGCTCAGATCCCAAAAGCTATATGGGGTATATATGGGGAGCCTTGCAGCCCTGTCTCTTAGCCTTGTACCACACTCCTCCTCCATGCCTCATGGTGGTAGTGCTGTCAATGCTAACTCTTACTCCCACTCTGCCCTCCATCTTGATGGGAATTCATCTCCTCTCAGGGAAGCCCACGGGCTCGTCCAACTCCCTGCTCCCCCCATGCCCGATGGGAGGGCAAAAAACATGGGAGGAGCTGCAGAGCCATTCAGGGCCAGAGTGTGCCTCTGTATCAAGGGTCGGAGTTACCAGGGATCCAGCAGCAACAAACCATGGGAGCTGTAGGGTGCTCAGCACTGCACAGCAGGCAGGCTTGATGTGTTTCAGCAATTACCAGAATGAATACACCCAATAATTAGTAGCAAATTTGGGGAAATCTGGATTTCCCTGAATTGTTTATCAGTTACATAGTCTTTCTCAACCCCAAATTTGCATTAAATAGAAAAGGTTTTTGTTTGTTTGCTTAAGCTTTAAATTACTTCTTTTTTTTGGTTACCTTCATGTCCTTGCTTTGTCTTCATTTCCGTCCCTGCTTTCTCAGCCACCATTCCAGCACCAGGAGACAGCCTACCTTTGCAATATTTCTGATGTGACTCAAGCCAGAAAGGATTGGCTCTACGTGACGGAGACTTCCAGCCTTCATAGGTGTTTCAGAACATGAAGCAGAGTTTTCACATTACCTTCCCTTGCCAATCAACTGCCCCAGAAATCCCGACATTTGAAGATGAACAAATATTTTCTATACAGGTTGTCCTAGAGAAAGGGAGAAGTCCAGGTAGGGGTACTGAATAGCACTGTGCATGAAGTCTGCTGAGGAGATCAGCATCACAGAGCCAGAGATGGGCCTCTCATTCCAGCTGGTCCATCCCAAGGAGAATTGTATGCATTTGCTACAGTATGTATAGCTATTTTTGCTCCTTTTTTTTGAGCAAGTGTAAGGATGCCTCCCTTCAAAATAGCTCCATACAGCAGGACTGTGTGTGTGTGTGTGTTTCTTACTAGGTATTTGGATTTCTACTGAGTTAGAAAAAGTGATGACCTCCAGAGAACTGGCATGATCCTCTATTGCCTGCATCAAATGTGTTGACACCTAGTAATCTTATCCTTTTGTACTCTGACAGTTTGGGAAATCTGCCTCTGTCCATCTTTTGAGCTTGGTTCTGGGAACCAAGTCTGTCTGTGTGTATCTTTGTCAAACTTTAAAACTGGTGCTTATTTTGCCTCTGTGTGTGTGTGTCCTTTTTTTTTCCCTTTTATTCTCTTTTACCTTATGTATGACCTCCTGCAGCCATAGGAAATGGAGAGGAAATTCTTGCATCAGGTATAGAAGTAAAAAACACCTTCATGAATGTCGTTCTTTGAACAAAACAAGCAAACAAGCAAAATGATGGCATCCTGTGATAAGCGAGATTTTCCCATCTGAGTCAAGTGCTGAGGGAGGGCCTGGGTGGGAGGGGTGGATTCGTCACTCCCCATCTCTGTCCTAAGCCCCTGCTGCAAAGAGGGAAGGAAATCGGGGAAGGGAAAAGCATCCAGGTGTTTTATTATGTTTAGACCTCCTGTGTCTTTCCCAGGCTGGCTAAAGCATCTGCACAGCAGAGTCATCGCGGCTTGAGCAATCTGGGGCTGGGACAGCCCCGGGGGGAGTCTGTGCCAGGGCTGCATGACAAGGGTTTGCACAACCCGGGCCAGACAGTTTCCCCTGGTGCAGAGCGGGGTGAAGCAGCTGTTGTGAGAGCCGGCTGGACGGCAGTAAGCTGAAGGCAAGCGAGACCCTCTTTTCCCATCCCCTGCCGCCCCCAGACACAACCTGACTCCCGGCCTGGCACTGTGGCTCCTCTTGCATCAAGGTTGACCCCTGAAGAGGAACTGCTGCACCAAACTTGGGATGCAATGGGATGAGTGTGGCAAAACCAGAGCTCCCCAACCTCCCCTGCAGCCCCTTCTCCCCCTCTTCCGTTGCCCAGCAAGTGCCTGGCTGGGTTTTTTGCAAACGTCTGTTTTCTAAAAATGACTTGACCATTCATTCTTTCCATTTCTAGACATCACTGAGAAATGGAGGGCTGGGAGGGAAGCTGTGGCCACTTGGTGCGACTGCCAGCAGCTGTGGTAAGCCGCTCAGACCTGAAGCAAGTACAAGGACATCTGCTCCAGCCTCCTCATACCAGAAGCCACAAAAGTCCCTGCAAGATGCTAAAACAAGACTTCAGTAACAAAGACTCAGATGCTTAGAGACTTCACTTGTACCACAGCCAGAAAGCAGGAGGGGTCATCTACATCTTAGGTCCTTTCAGTGCAAGTAGATCATGGCCAAAGTTGCTGAGAAATAAAAACAATCCTTTCCATGCTCCAACAGCCAAAGACAATATGATGGCAATAGAGATGTATCTCAAAGATTTGGAAACAAGGACATTCTCCTAAATTGTACTGGCAATTTTCCTGCAAGAAATAAACTTGACTTGTCCTGTACATTGGCAACCACATCCTGTCTTCCCTCATGTCTTGGTTTCCATGTAGCTGAATACATGCAAATTTTCCAGTGGCTACTCAGCACGCTTCCAGGTCTTGGTAGAAAGGTGTATTTTAAAGTGGGATTAAGAAAGGCAATACATCTGAGGTCAAGAAGATTAGCAGTGAAATTTTGTTCAGCTAGACAGATCATTAACTACACTGTACTACAAGATTTCCAGTTTAGCTGGCCTGGCCCAGATGTTGAGGCAACAGGGCAGTTTTGCACCTTTCAACAATGCTGTGGGTTTATTTCCCAGCAGAAATACTTGAACTCTGTCCAAGTGAGTGATTGAATACTGCCTCTTGCTTTTCTCCCTCAGCACAGGAGGACAAGCAAGCCCGCTTGGAAGAGACCTTGCATTTCTTTCTGCCTTGCTCTCCGAAGGCATGTCAGCTCAGCTGCGTCTTATCACTCCAATCTCTGTGGGTCTGAGTCTCTGGTGTTAAGAAAGTTCAGGACCACACAGAATCAGATGTTACATTAGATGGATAACATGAGACAAGGACCAAAGCTGAGGCTAACCCTGAGAATTGTGCAGTGGGAAAGCAGATAATGCATTAACTGAGTGTCATGGCTGATGTTTTCAATACATACTTCTTCAATACCGTGGTGCGATATTTTGTATTTTATAAAAACAATTTGAAAACTTTAGTGAGATATTTGGCAAAATTCTGCTAATCAATTTTGGTATCGCTGTGTGTTTCTTCTTTTTTTTTATCAGAATGTTACCCTGTCACTTATTTCACCATAACTGTCCTTAAAAAAGGACTAAAAAGGTTAAATCCACTACTCCAGTGTCAAGGAGCTAGGCTATGAAAACATAATTTTACAAGCTGCTGCCAGACAGTGAGTTATGAAAGATTAGCCGTGACCAGTGAGGAGACCGGATATGACCTTCTCTAAAAGTCTTTGGAGTATAAATATTTTGTATCAGCTGTGTAAAATACCAATGCAGTAAGTGTGCGTAAGAATGCCGACCAGGCTGCAGCACGTCTGACTGACCACAAAGGCGGCCTGGGACCGAGAGGGCTGTGATGGATGTGGGCTGGGAGTCTTCTGCCTTGGGACAGGCAGTGAAAAAAGGGTTTCTAGGATTATTCTACAAAATAGCATCACCGTCTCCTGAATGCAGAAGGAGTCTCATAGCACTCACGCCCCCTAAAACTTGAGTTCAAAATTGGTGTTGTTCTGTTTACCTAAGCATCTCCCCAGTCCTGAATCAATACCTGCAGATGCCTTCAGTACAGGCAGCACCAAGGCTAAAAAATGAAGTATTAGTAGCTCAGAGAGATTCTCCCACCTCCACTGTGGGTCCAGTACTGCCCCAGTTCTCACCAGGGAAAAGCTGTCAGTGGGCTCTGATGCGTCTTTATTTTACATCCCGCCTCCCTCCCCCGCAGTGTATGTTACGGAAAAAGTAAGAATAGGCAATACCCTACATTCACTGAAACCCAGCAGTGAACTAGCCTTAATTAGGGGAATTTTCCAAAATTTCAACGTCTAGTTTAGCATTTCATTTTGGCACTTGTTTGCCTTGATTTATCAGGGGAAATGGCAATCCAGTGCTAGCTAGCTTGGAAAGCTTTTGTTCCCTATGGATTTGACAAGATCCTTGCTTGAAAGCTCTTTGTCTTTCTACACAATTCTCTTCTCTTCCCCTTCCCATTTCCTTCCTAACTGCTTTTGCTCGAACTGGAAAAAACCCACACCAAACAGCAACATTTTTTTCACTCAAAAATATGGATTCCTAACAAAGTTATCTCTGAAAGTGCAAGTGGCCGAGAATGGCTCAAGAAGAGCTGTGTCTCTGCTCACAGATGCAAAGGGGACCAGCCAGCTGTAAAGATACTCCAGAAGGGCTTTACTCAGCCATGATGATGGTGAGAACTGTGGTAACCAACAGGAGAAGGGTTCAGTGCTGTTTTCGTTCAGTAAATCATCTGGTATTGTAAGATGTAAGGCATGTTTTAACCATAAGAGCACACATACATGCCCCAACCAAAGCTCCCTGTATCTCAGCACCCTTTCTCTGCTAGTGCAATCTGCAGGTCCTCAGCAAAAGGGGAAAAGTATGAAGGCACTTTCTCAGATGCACCCTCCCAAATTCCGGCTGTCCATGACTCAGGGAACTAAAGGTGTCCTTATTCATGTCCTTCGGGAACTCTTCTTCTATGAATTGGTGAAAATTGGTTTACTGATGCCCCGCTTCCTTTTCTTTCGTATCTCAAACCAAAATACAAAATGGAGAGTTCAAGACAGAGAACGAGGGGCTGAGGGTCAAGGCCTCAGATGGCAGCAGGAGTGCTGGGAGAAGAGTGGAAAATAAAGGAACCGAAACAAGTTTGCTGTGTAGCATCATGCTATTTTATGGCTTAGCAATGTCAGAATTGACTCCTGCTTGCGAATTCCCAGAGTTTCAAAGATTATGTTTTCAAATATTGTTACTTCAGAGAAATACTATTTCTATCAAACATATATCTGTATATTTTCTAGTTGAGTGCCGGCTGTCTAAAGAAGGCATAGGACAAATACTGCATGACTTGAGTAACTGATTACACTTCATTAAGAGCAACTATTGTATATCTAAAAAGTCCAGGACAGGAGCAGCCTACAGGAAAACGCATTCCCGTAATCCTTAAAAATAATCAACCAATTCCCAGAAATTAGGGAATGATTGGAGGGCTATACTGATTGAACAATTTAGCCAGAACAGATGATTCGGTTACTCTAATTAGCAAAAATATGTGGAGAGAAGCTTGAAAACCACTTAGCTGCTGAATTGCTTAGCCCAGCAGTAGTTGTTGCTTGTTTTTATTGGCCATTAATTAACCGTTACATATAAAAAGGCTAAATATAAAAAAGCCCCTTACAAAAAATGACAGCAGCAAACCGAGTGCTTTGTTTCACAGTGACAGCTGGAGTAAAGGTCTCTGAGTAGTTATCGCCATCACCCTAACTCACTCATCCGGAGCCTTCGCTGCAGTTTTACCTCTGCCTGCTCAGGGCACAAGTGGTCTTTGTCTCAGCGCTGTGCGTCCTGGCGAGCCACGGTGAGCGCTGGGAGCAGCACGGGGCCGTGGCTGGGATATAACCTACCTGTACACTGCATGCAGCTTTTCCCCGCACCAGCTGCAGAGATAATTTAATTTGGCCATGGAGCTTTGGTCACGCTTGTCTGCACTTCTGAGCAGCGGCAGCTCATGCCGCCTGGCACCCCAGCAGAGCCAGCAGCAGATGGGTGGTCAGGGTGGGCTGCAGGCATTTCTGTATTTTTTTATAACTGCACAGTGCTCCGAGACCAGAGGCAGCAGACAGCAGCAGCCAACGGGAGCGTGCCCAGGACCCTCGTGCTTCCTCTCCCACTAGCCACTGTCAATCAGGACGCTGCAATTTAAAATTCGTGAGTTAATCTTATTCTGCAGTGAAATGTCTCTCAGGTGGAAAATGGCGGTTCCATGAAGGCAAAATTTTTTGCAGAAAATTTTGTTTTCTTTGACAGAAATAATTTTCCAAAAACTGGTCAAAAGCTGTAAGTCAAAAGCATTCTTCTTCAACCGCTTTGAGACAAAATTTGATTTTCCATTTCAAAGCAACTTTTCTATTTTGTATTAAGAACTTTTCAGATGTTCTAATTCCCAGAAAAACATAGTATTTTCATTTTCGTCCCCTCAAGAATTATCTGACCAGAAGCATTATTTTCCTCTTTTCAATATTGTCTCCTAAGCAATTTATGGTTTTCTTAGTCTTTTTTTGTTCCATTCCTAAAAGGAAATTTTTTTGAATCACCAACTTTCCTTTGAAATGCGAAAAAATTGGTTCCCACACAACCCTTTTTAATACAGGGAATGTGTTTCAGCAAATGTCCCTACCATAAGGAACTTCCAGACAAAACTGATTTAAAAGTAATTTAATTTTGCTTTCTTCTTCTGCACAAGCTTCTGCTAGTGCTCACTATTGTTTCTAGTGTCTAGATCTCTGTTCTTCATTCACAGCAGACTCATACTGACCTCAGGCCCCTCTTCGACTAAAGCCTGGAAACAGAGATTCATAACTCCACTGGATATTGAGTACCATGGATTTGGTGGAGCTATTGGTTTTACAACCTTTCATAATCCTCCTCTCCCCAGTAAAGTCTCCCTGTCCCACAGGCTATAC
>NW_008824368.1:1230791-1245811 GCF_000699105.1 Pygoscelis adeliae
CTCTGATAAATATCTTATTACACTCAGGGCTATTGTTCACAATCCGTATTTAGCTTTGGAATTTGCTGCTTCCATTTCAACCTGAAAAACGTCTTGCCTACTTGAAAGCTTGTCTACTTTTTCAAATTACACTTGTTTGTCCAATATGAGATAGTATCTCTACCTACAGACTTTGCCCTGCCTTTTATTGCAGCTGTATTTTACAACAAATATTACTCACAGGGACAGATATAGTGAAGAAAAGCACGAGACGGCAGGAGAAGAGAAAAACACCGTCATTATGACAATAGCCCCCATGTCGTAGGCACTGGGATGAGATTCAGCAAACCAAATACAGACATTCTGTTGTTTGCATCTACTGCCTGTTGAGATGGTCCTGTTCTTGGTGTCAGGATAAGGCCAGGCTACTTCACATGATGAAGCCTTGCCCTTCCTTAAGATCCCACTAGAAACTGAGAGAACTGCCCCCCGGTGCCTTCTCCAGCTTGAAGTGAGATACTAAAATAGGACAAGAGGGTCTTCTAATTTGGTGAAACCAATGCAACTAGAGCAGAAAGCCCTTCTTTGAGTATCCAGCAAAGAACGAAGCTAAAACCCAATGGTCTTTCCAACATTTTAACAAACAATCCTCTTTCCAATTCTTCATCGGATAAGAATGCTTTGTGCACATTGGGCCAATTTATTCTGGAGCAGGAAAGTCTTTAGCCATGCACAGCCCACCCCACCGTTTCCTGTGGAAGTCACTGAAAAATCTTCTGTCCTTCCATTCCCCTGATGAAAATATTTCTAAACATTCTGGGAGGACCTTGCGACCTGGAGGACCAGGCAACCATGTGACTACATTTAGGAAGCCAACAGCCAACTGCAGGCAGTCACCAGAGGATGCACATTCATTCCTTGTGTATCTTGCTGAGGTTTTTATGAAAGAGAGCTTAACCTTTCTTTGGCTTGCAGAGCTCTAACCAATTAATTGCTACTTACACAAGCTAATTCTTTATAAATATAATAGGAAAAAATTTCCCCCATCCAAATCCTTAGAGGGCATAAGGAATATAAGAACAAAAAAGAGCATCTAGCCTTGAATATTTGACCTGTTCTACTAAATTTTAGAATCAGAGTGGAGTAATTCTTCCAGGATAAAATCATTTCTATTTCAGGAGAGAATGTGTACCTAGGGAACCATAATGGCATTGTGCAATATGTTGGTCATTTCCCCCATGTAGATAAGACCTAAATCTTATTTTCCTACAGTTCCTCCACTACCGTCTTGCTTCAGGAACAGTTTAAAGAAATGTGAATTCATTCCATGTGCATGAAATCTTCTGCCAAATGAAATTCAATAGGGTATTCTATTTGTAAATATTAAAAACTATTAAGTGGTGTAGATTATTCAGCAAAACTCAGAGATAATGACTTAACTTGAGAACTATACCGAAAAGCATCATCCAAATAACATAAATTACCAAGCAAAAAGTTTGTAACAAAGGAGACCAAGCTGAAATTAAGTCTGTGGGGAAATCTTTTTTCATAGTTTGAAGTTTTCTCCTCTTCCTAAGCCTGTTTCATCATTATAATGTGATTAACAATAAATGGCTCAAGTAAAGGACTTAGGGTCTATGAGCTTCATTTTGGTCTGCACCAAGAAAGGAGGTGGGTCCCGAGAGCAATGCCTGGATTGCCTCTAGCTCTGCAGAAAGCTCCTGTGGGCACTGGGTGCTGCTGCCTCTGGAGTGCACATCTGTCCTTCACAGATGTTTTAGAAGTGCTAACTGTAACAGCTGTCCGCAAAGCCTGGAGCAAGTCTTTAGTAGAGTGTCTGAAGAAAGTTGCAACAATGGGAGGGAGTCATACTCACTTCAGCTTTGCATAAAAAGGTGGAGGTGTAGGGGGTGACCCTTGCTATTCTGTGCCATAACCCACTTCCTTGCACCAATAACTCCCGGTGGGTCCCACAAGGGATGTTTCTCCAACACCCAGATTGTTCTGGGATACAGGGATATGGTGGCTGCAAGGTGTGCATTATCTGAGCAACCCCAAAATTTCTATGTGGAAGTGATGAAGCACTGCAAGGCAAGTGCTGTAAAACAAAACATGGCTTTCAGTCTGGATCGAGTGCCTTGACAAGCTCAAGAGAGGGCTGCAGTGGAGGGCATGCCCAGATTGTCACAGGTCCCATGAAACAACACTTCTGCGGGGTTTACAGGAGGGAAGATCTGTCCTCTCTTCTGCACACAAAGATTTAACCTTGTATGTTTGGGTTCAATCATGGATGACTGCCTAGGAATGGAAGGACATATCCAACTTTATCAAGAGCTTCAGAGGAGCAGGAGCTCCCTGAGACCCAACTCTTGGGCAGTGACTGAGCCAGGCAGGAACAGGTGAGACTCCCCCTTCTGGCTAAGATGTGCAAGGATTTCCAAATCTCATGGCTGCAAAAACCATGAATCCTGCAGTGTTCCTCCTCTCCCATGACAAGGGCAGAGTCAGCCTCCTCCTTCCCTCACACTACGAGCAGTTACAGGAGCACTAACAGAAAATGCTGTTATCCCAGAGATGTCCTCCACCTCATCGGAGCCTTTTCCAGCTCCTTCCTTACCCAGGTGCCTGCCACACTTCAAAGAGACCAGCCACCTCCTCTACCTATTTTTACTATACAAGATCCATGAACTAAAGACACTCTACATCTCCAGTATGGTTTCATCTCCAGTTCATCAAGCAGGAATTTCCCTTCTCTTAGTGCTTTGCCCTTTCCTGGACAAGGACACTTAACAGACATTGAAAAACAACTTCACTTTTTCTTTCTATTTTTTTTAAAGAGGAATTTCATGCTTTCGATAGTTCTAACCTACAGGATTCCTCTTCCTGTCGCCTGTACGGACTGTTTTGTTACTAAATACAAAACATGACACATACAGCTAGAATAGCCACCGAGCTGGTTTTACACAAGCAAACCTGTTTCAGCCTGAAGGACCTGGCTTGGGCCTTCTCCATCTATACCATGCGGGGTTGTGATTCAGGCTAAGACAGCCAAATGACTCTGTTTTTCAGTTGTGTCCTTGGCCAGAAGGGACAAGTTAGTATATTTTTTGGCCCTGTACAAGGAGCAGGGAAGCCTGCTGCAAGTCCAAAGACAGCACTTGTTCCTCCAGAACCAGAAATGGAGCTCGCCTGTGCACCCATTGAGTCTCAGCCTGTTGTAAGAGCCTCTCTAGCTAATGTTAGAGGACACATGAGAAAGTCCAAGTGTGCTGCCTCCTCCCCCTCCTCCAGCAGCCCTGCCTTCCTAAAAACTGCCTGGAGCTGCAAAAGCAAAATGTTTGCAGCACTGCACCAGCTGTCCTGCTTTGTGCATCAAGAGATTGGGCCCAGACACCTCCTGCCCCGTTGCTTCTCAGTCCCCTCCCTTGTTCACTATCTCTGGAGATGAACACTTCCGCCACCCCCAGCCCCCTGCTTTCTCTTTGCTTTGGACTGAGGTAATGAACTTTGCTGTGCCGTGGGAGCATGCTGGCTGGGAGCGAGGGCTGTGCGATAGCAGAGTTTGTGAAGCCTTTGAACTTGCACTAACTGTGGTTGGCATCGTGAGAGTAAGCACAGTTCCTAGGTCCCTGACACACAGGTGAGTAGAGGTGTGAGATCTGCCCTCACACAGGAACTGGCACATGTCCTTGGCCTCACAGAAGCTTCAGTGAAAGGAAACAACTAATCTGCTCACAGCCAAAGCTTTAGGCAAAGTTGTTTGAGTATCTGCGTTCAAGCCGGCACATCATTGACAAACAGCTTTATATTTCATGGGGAGATGGAGATAGAGGGGAACTCTTCCTCAATCTATCAATCAGTCCTGATGCAGTGGATCTTCCTGGATGGCAAAAGTGGGAAGTACTCAACCCTGGGAGATAAAGGGAGAGGGCTAACTTACTTGGCACTATATCCACTCCAGATGCTAAGAGGGATCGAGTAAGACTGAAGATAATTACATAAATTAGGATGTGCCCAAAGGATTAATGGTTCCTGTCTTCTTTGTCTCTATTAGTTTATTTTATCTACAACTGGTTGTTTCTTCATTATTGCCATAGCAGCAAATATGAAACCATTCCAAGCACTGAAACTATATCGCCCTCCCTCTGACATAATGGCTAGGTCCATCCTTTCATGCCTGACAGGTGGTATCCACCCAAGCAATATCAGACTAGGCTTAAATTTCTTTCTCTGTGACCTTTCAAAGCAGCATTTAGTTTATTACAGCTGGGAAGAAAAGAGCCTGAGATCCAGGCCACCTTTCAAGAAAACCCACTGTTAATAGGTGGGACTATCTCCTGCTAGGAAGAGTCCTCTAGAGCCCACTGAGTGTACTGATCACAAGGCCACCATGCAAAGGGAGGTTGAGGCATCAGAGGTAGTCTCCAGAAAATGGATGTACCCAAGATCTGGTATTATGTCCCTCTAGTCTCTGTGGAAAAGGTGGACACCCAGCCAGGCAGACCAGATCACTCTCCAGCTCAGCACTAGGGTGGAGCCAATCTCCATTGCAAGTCTCTAGAGGTACCTGCTTCTCTCCACTGATTCTTCAGGTGGTTATAATAGGTAAGTTCATTGGCCCCTTTCCATCCCAGTCCAGACTTGCTGGACAATAGCCTAAAACACTGGCAGTAGTGTCAAAGTTTGGTGCCTTTGGCAGGCAGACTAACTTCCCCCTTGGATTTTTCCATAGGAGGTCCTTAACCCAACCATAACGGATTATTTTCTTCTCTTTAGCATGTGGTTTTCCTTGTTGCCAACATTCAGCTTATTTGCCTCAGGAGGGGTTGTGCACCTCTGTAAGTTACCCTG
This sequence comes from Pygoscelis adeliae, assembly GCF_000699105.1. Taxonomy (NCBI): domain Eukaryota; kingdom Metazoa; phylum Chordata; class Aves; order Sphenisciformes; family Spheniscidae; genus Pygoscelis; species Pygoscelis adeliae. Next base: position 1,235,622 of record NW_008824368.1, read on the forward strand.
GTCCACCTCAACCTTCCCTATACTCTCACCACAGTCATTGTCTGCTCCTGCTGGGCCCGTTTTCTACCTTCCCACCCCTTGCCCTTTCAACCTCTCCAGCAACATGCCTGCAGCCATACCAAGAAAGCTGCCATGGCAATTTAGTACTGCTGCAGTGACAGTTCTGAACACTGCATAAGTTGAGCAAACTTACAGAAAAGTTATAGCAAGCTTGCAGCCAAGTTGTAGGAGCTGGTATACGACTAAATGATGTGCTATAAATTCTTCTAGCCAGCACAATCAGGAGACCAGTTTCTGAATGCTCTGAACTGCAGCCAAATAAATTCTCCAGAACTGCAGTATATTAAAAAAACCATAGCTGTTGTCTTAGTTTCACAGATATGTGATAGCAACCACCACATATCTTATTTCATCATCATCATAACAACTCCATCCTCAGACAGGCACTATTTTATTCACAAATTTAATGAACAGAATCAGATGTAAGGCTGGATATGTAACAAAATAATTCATATTTCAGAGAAGTACCATGTAGTACAAATATCCAGGGTACTCCAGGGTATCCTAAAAAAGTGGAAGGAGGTCTCCTGCGAAAGTCAGGGAGTTTTGCTGTTGGTTTCAAGGAGATCAGCACGTAACCTTAAAAGGTGCAGCATGTTCAAGAAGAAAATCAGAGGCCACCAAGTTTTTGTCACAGTTTTAAGGTGCTTCTGCTACAAAATAAAAACCTCTTTGCTGCCATTAAAACACCATCCAAAACACGATAGCCTTGGTATTGTTGAGTCTGCAACAGAATAAAAACACACTCTATTGGCAATGTTGCATGAAATAACCGCCTTCAAGTGACCTTCAGAGTGGTAACACAACAGATCATATTCTTCATTATTATTATTTCCAGGCTGTTCACCATAATATCTCAAGTATGAGCCAGATAAGCAAAATTGCATCCCACTGAGATGATTTTTAATGTCTTGATTTGTCAAGTAATAGGGTGGCTGTTGGCATACGTGATTCTCATTCACATACATTGGTGCTAATTGCAGGAGAATATCCTGAGCAGCTATTTTTCAAGCACTTAATGTTCACAATTATTGTAAAGAATTTCCCAGCCTGTCCTGGATGTAATTAACAGCTTGAGCAAAACATTGTATTTACTGTTATTGCTAAGCTCTTCTGAATACACTTCCAGTTTCAGGGTGGTGAATTGACTAGTGCATGTAATCTTTAAATGATCAGATTGATAGTGCGTGCTAAGAAGACAAAAGCCTCTCTTTGACAAGTAACGAGAAGAAACAGTTTACAGGCTTCAGTGAAGAAGGGCTTCAGGTATTAAGAGGAATAAATGCCAACGTGTGGTGGGCTGTATTTTAACTCTGTGCATGGACTTGATCAGCAGCACCAGAAAACTCTTTTAAACAGTAATTCACACAGTTCAGAAGGGGGAAAAAAGCTTCTGTTCATTGTTTGCACAATAGAATAAATAACATTTGATGACAGGAAAAGGAACATTTGGCTCTCTCCACCCCAGGACTCTGAATTTGTCTTTTAAATTACTCACTTATGGTTATGCAGTGGATTCTTTAATGCCTTTTTTGTAGCATCCTGTTTTCGGAGGCTGCTGTATTTTCTTTTAATTAGTGCATCCCTGGCCTGCCTTGGGATGCTCGGCAGGGACTGGGAAAGGTACAGTGGCTGAATTGATGCCCACCTCTGCCCCACCGCAGCTCTCGGCTTTTAAAATAACCATGCTTGATTACAGGATGGCTCTGGAGTTTTTGACTGCAAGGGCCCAGCTCGTTAAAATTGGGCTTGAATAATATAGCTTGACCCACTCACGCAACCCAAATGATCACTCACTATTTTTATAGAGAAAACCTGGAAAATGCTTAAAGAGGCTGAGTGAGGTCTCCAACCACCCCTGGGAGGGGAGATGAGTTATTCTCCCCACCAGCTTCTCCTCTGCCTCTCACCAACATTTTTTCACTAAAAGTGTCAGGTTTAATGTACTGGTATTTTCTGACGAAAAAAACATTTTGCCTTTCCAAAACCTGGCCACTTCTCACCTGCAGGTCTCCTCAGCGGGTAATACTGTTTTCTGGGGACTTGCCCTGGGGTCACGTATGGGTAGTGCCACCTGCACAGCAGACTCACGGCTGTAGGACTGCAGCTGGGGTAAAAACATTTGATTGTTATTAACAAGCACTCAAATCTTACGCTTAAATTTCACTGTAAAGTCTCCCCCCCTTCTCCCTCGTTTCTCCCAGAGGAGAAGACGGCTGCCAGCCAATCTGCTTTTTTAAACCATGTTTTTTAGACAGGTGCCTATAGACCTTTTTATTTTGGGAGGGGGAGTTAACACCAGAGGAAGCCATAGCTGCCGAACCTGTGCTGGGTCACGTAGACTTTGCAGCGGTCTGCGTCCCAGGAGGAGCTCAGTCCCGTGGCTGGGGAACCTCCGCACCAACACAGAGCTGCAGTATGACTCACGGTCACCCCACCAGGAGTGTTTGCATTCTTGTTTTCCTTAACCATTTTCATTAAAGTTAAAAAACAGGCCAGCCATAACTTTCTGTTGGTTTTGGTGCCTTTTTTTTTTTTCCCCCAGACCCCAAATATAGAGCTGAATCGAACCTGACAGTGTTTTCTTTATGTTCATCTTAATTTTGCTACAGATTCACCACATGCTATGCTGGAAATCTGCCTGACAACTGCTTTTAATTTGAAGGGAAAATACCAGAAAAAGTTATATCACTTGCAAATTGATGAATGTGATTTTTTTTTTCTTTTTGCAAAATGATTTGCTCTCATTTCCAACACTCTCTTCTTGCAGCTGTTATCAGTATGAGAAAATCAATGTAATACTGGAGTAGGTTGTTCACAGTTCAGCTAAGTACACCTCTGTCCCTTCGCATGTTTTTTTTTTTTTCTGTGTAAGTGCATGAATGGTTTACAAGTTCAGCAGAATGCCAGAATGTGACTTTAGACAAGATTCCTCCACTTTGTGTCCCATTATATACTGTGGTACTGCACATTGCAGCTCCACATACCATACCCCAGCTAGCCAAGACTGTTAAAATCATTTAGGTACCTCACTCCTGTTGGTGATATGGACACTCGTTCTTCCTGAACCCCAAAGTGCCCTAACCAAGCATCCTTTGTTACACCTGTTTTCTCCAAAACTGTGGATTTCCACACCTGAGACCAGTTCTACAGGGACCTAGAAAATCAAGCGGAGAGACAAAACTTTTGAATTGTCCTAGTAGAATAATTATAATAACTTGTGTTCACACCACAAAAGAAAAAAGAAAAAACAGAACAGGAAGGGGGTGGAGGGAAAAGGAATTTGAACACATTGAGTAGCAAAAAAAAAAAAAAATCCACTAACGAAGCCGGAACGAACACTTCAGTGAAGACCATTTCAGAAAGTAACTGGGAAACATAAACATATGCTCATCTCATCTCCTTTAGGGGCCTGTTGGAGAGGAAACACAACTACAGAGGAACTTTCAAAGCAAAGCACAGGATTTCTGGTCCTCCTCCTGTTTTTGTCTCTTGGCCACAGACCAGAGCAGCACAGTGGTATTCACAATAAATATTCCTCGTTGGTCAGTGTCAGCAAGAGGTACGATATAGGTCCAAGCCAAACAGCATGACTGACCTCCTGGCCTGCCCCTTGGCACCCAGCATCCTCTGCACGGGGAGAGGTGGCAACTGAGTACCATCTACCTGTACACTCCTGCAGCACCATGCGAAGCAGCGGCATGATAGAGCACTTCTTACATGGGTATATTTCCCGTATCTCTGTTGTGTTTGGGCAGAAATGATCCTTTTGATTGGATTTTTGAAACGGAGCTTTTGCCACAGGTCAGGCTGTATCTGTAGGGCACATCAGAGGCTAGGGAGGCAGGGAACATTCCACATGCAAATACAACATCCACCCCAAATCTGGCAAGGGGTTGCTGAGTTATACATTTACTAACACATACAGTATTTTTTAACAGAAAACCCATCATATTTTGGCACAAGCACTCTAATTGTATACAATAATATAAACTGCTGACAGTAAAATTCAGTTCAGTAGCTGCTGAAGAAGCTGTTTTCACCCAGGAAAAGAAAGAGTCTCTTACCAAAGCTTGCTATTACTGCACTGTAATGAGTTAATGCAGACTGCAGCTTGTTAAAAGGGCTGAGATGAACCAGCAGATATATGTGGGGAGGTTTATGCTAGCACCTACTCCTACAGGGTATGAGTCAGGCCAGTGCTGTTGCTCTTTCACTTTTATAAGCATTAAACTTCTTCGCAAGCTTTTGAGCTACTCTGAAATTTCAGGTACAGATTTTTTAACTGACTAACCAGCTAAAATGTCTTCAGGCTGATAAAAAAGCAAAACAATCTTTAAAAAAACCTAACACATGTAAGAGAGCAGAAGAAATAATGATTAAAAAAAATAAAGAAAAAGATGGGTCCATGTAGGAGTCACAGTGCAAGAGTAAAACGGAAGGGTTAAACCTTGAATGCTTGAGGCAGTAAACAGATGTATAATGTTTTAAAGATGATTTGCTAACTTGTCTCATTCAGGGATTTACTTATTAGCTGTAGTCCAGTCCAGCCTCTTTCTTAATCTGAGCTCTGTACCATGGGGTTTAGATTATAAAAATTCAGTGGGTACCGCTCTCCTTTAAAGCAAACAATCAAAAAACCACCCTTAAAACATTGACTGAAGCATGGCAACATGCGGAGGAGATGGGACACATCGCCTCACCCCACTGCTCTGAAGAGAGAAGTGACTGCTTGAAGGAGGCAGGAAGGTGAGAGCAAAGGCTTGTGTTTGAGTCACCTTCTCGCCGTGGCTAAAGTAACTATTCTGACTCCTTTGACTTGTAAGGAAGCTGAGAAGAAGCAGGGAAGTCTCCGTTTTCAGGTTTGTGTATCTTGTTTTCCAACTCATTGCAACACAGTCTATGCTTTCAGAACTTATTTCTTTTCCATCAGGTTTCTTTTCCTTCAGACAATTAAGTATTATGAATAAATTTTATTTAGCTGCTTTTTTTACTCTTCAAATTCTTTTTCAATTTTTACTCTTCAAACCCTTCTAGAATGTGCACACACATGGAAAAGGCCAGTTTAACTTCAGAGTTATATCTAAAGTTAAAGGGATGATAATGGTACCCACCACCTTACGCATAACATATGTGTAAAAATTGGTGACGTTTGGGATAAATTTGAGGTTTAGAAACTGCCCCCAACCCATCAGTAAGAAATCAGAGAACACATAAGCATAGGTCTGCTACAGGTCCTCATCACAACATGACCCAGACTTCCTGTGAGAGGACCAGCACCCCAGCTCTCTTCAAATATCCTGATGGAGGTACTGAGCCTGGTGGTTATGGCACTCCTGAAAGAAGGGGGAAATGTATGCCTTCATATAGTCTTTAAGCCTGGTTCTCAGGAGCTATGCACCTGGCTGGGAGGTATTTGAGTAAGGCAATCTCATCCATGCTGCCAAAACCGGACTCCTGCACAGCCAGGAAGGTGAGCGTTGAGCAATCTGTAGCAGCTGGCAGAGGAAGCACAGGAAAACAAGGACCATATACTGGTGAGCCATGGTTGAGACGTGCCCCGGGAAGCTCCCGCCAAAAGAAGGAGGGCCAGAGCTGGCATTACAAGTGTGCAGAAAAAAACACAAGAGACCTTTGACGTAAGAAGAGCCAGAACTTTCTGAAGAATTTTTTTTTCCGACACACCATTTGTTTCTCTGTACTCAGCCATTTCCAGTTTCGAAGCCTTTGTGCCTTTCTTCCTTCATGCATAAAACTTCAAGTAATAATACTTTAAAAAGTCTACATGTCAGACAAAATTCAACACCTCTCCGGGTAAATACATCCCACTGTGCCCCGTAGCTTTCATTGTGAATCAGAAGAGATGACTAATGCCATAACTGCTTATTAAAAAGAAAATTAATCATTTCTTTGTGAGCTAAAGTCTTAGAATTTTTTTAACACTTTAAAACCAAGGAAAATTAGCTTTGATGAGATACAGCAGAGGCATTTGGTTTTTTGGAGATGTAAAAGAGCATTTTGTTCTCAGCAGCTACTGCTGATTTTTCTTTTTGCTTGACAGATGAGCTTATCAAGTGTCACTGACATTTTTGCAGTACTGTGCTAAAATATGCTTCATCTGCTACTCATCTGAGAACTTCAGATATGTGTCATTCAGAAGGCACTAAAGGATTGATCCAACAAATCATGGGGGCTGGAAATGCCTCAGTTTCCTAGAGACCTCTTGGTTTCACTCTCAGTGCCTACACCAAGAGTAGAAGATAAACTGGTGAATAGAGCTCTTTCCCAGTCAGTGGGAAGTGATGATTTGAACCTCCTCAAGCTGGTCCAGGATGTTTTTCACCACCTGTGATGGAAAGCAGTTATGCAATTTGTTCACTCTCTAAGGAAGCTCAAGGATGCACTTAGACATTTGGTGCTTTTTTGGGCAAGAATAAACTTAAACAATGAAGAGGGGCTGCATCCATTGCTTACCCTCTGCACCTGTGAGCACTTCACCCTCAAAATCCACCAGCCATTCTAAACAATACCGTAACTGGGACCTCAAACAATAATACCTGACTGACAAACTAAATAGAAATTAATAGAAAAAATTTGGATGATGGAGACCACTGCAGTCACCTCATCCAGCCCTGTTCTCAAAGGACACCCAACTTCAAAGCTAGATCAGAGCCTGGAGGGTCCTGTCCAGTCAAGTTCTGATTATATCCAAGGATGCAGATTTACCCAGCCTCTTTGGATAACCTGTTCCAGTGAATGACCAACCACCCAAAACGACACAGTTCTACAGGAGTGGTTTCACAAGTGCCAAATGGAAAGGAAAATCACTTCCCTGAACCAGCTGGCATTTGCTGATGCAGCTCAGGATCCTGTTGACCTTTTTCACCCAAACTTGTTGTCTGCAGAGCTGCTTTCCAGGCAGTTTGTCCACAGCCTGTAGTGGTGCTTGAGGTTATTCCACCTTTGCACTCACCTTCGTTGAACTTCATGAGGTTTCTGTCAGCTTGTTTCATCAGCTTGCTGAGAAGTCACTGAATAGTAGCCCTGCTTTCTATTTTCTCCTTCCAGTTTGGTGTCATCAGCATACTCACTGTGGGTTCATCCTGTCTCATCACTCATGCCGTTAATAAAGATATTAAACAGTATCAGCCCTTTTATCAAACCCTAAGGAATGTTACTCATAACTGGTCACCAGTTCAAGCCATTGGCCTTTCTTCTTTCAGTGGGGAAGCCCAGCCAGATTTTTTCACCAGCCTTGTAGTCCATCCACCTAGTCATCCCCATCCCCATCCATCCACCCTAGTCATCCTCCCCAATTAGACTACAACAGTGCTATGGGAGACTCTGTCTAAAGCCTTGCTAAAGCCTTGCTAATGGTCTTCTCTTGTTTTCTGAGCCAGTCATCTCATCAAAGAACACAATCAGGCTGGTCAGGCATGATTTGCCCTTGGTAAGTCCATGCTGGCTGTTCCCAGTCATCTTTCTCTCCTTCACGTGCCTGGACATGGCGTCCAGGAGGATTTGCTCCATAATCTTCCCAGGCAGTAGGGTTGGGATGATCCTGACCAGTGACCAATTGACTGGTTTGTTACTCATTTCATAGCAAAGTTTCATACTCTCAAGTCACTCTTTTGTCCAGAGTTGAAGCCCCCCCTCCTCACCTCCTCTCTCTGACCTTCCTAAAGAAAGTCCATGGCACCGGCAGTCAGTCAAGCTCTCCCATTGCATCTCTGTGATCCCAATGGCACCATAACTCTGTGACTGAGCACGGACTTCTAATTCCCCCTTCAGTTTCCCATGCTTTGTATTTTGCCATTTAAGAACACAAAATGAAAAAAAACAAAAACCTCAGGCTCTAAAATGACTTACAGAAATGCAGAATTGCTAAAAAAATGTTAAAGTACAGAAGGATTTTTTTCATTAAAATGCCCATAAGATTGTTCATATTTTTCCTCAGCCTATTCTAAAAACCTCATTTGTTTTTGCAAAGAACCTAGCTTTTCAGGACAACTATTTCTGCTATGGCTAAGAGATAATAGCTTCATTAAGTTATACTGTAAACCATTTAAATACACACAAGTAAGAAACACTAAAAGATTGTGACGAGGATACCATTTTCTACTGAGCATTTCTATTTCCTTCTCTCTTAGCAGCAGATGCAGGCTCGAGAAGAAAACATTCAAAAGGTGATATTTAGTTCCAGAGGTTATATTTGTAGTTTCTATTACAAGATTAAAGCACATGAGCTCCTTTGCCCTCCAGTACTGGTTTTCATGGGCTTTGCAGAATTTGAGGACTCTTAACTGCTGGAAAACAGTCTTAATATATCACATCTCTACCAGTAAATGTATCCTTTCATTGAATAGATTTGGTTGTTAAGTTTCTTTACTTTACAGAGATTAATGAGATTTACCTTACGCTTAGGGCTATGCAAATAATTGATTTTGCAGTTCAGTGGCAGAACACAGCTAAAGCCAAAACCAATATTTTGGGGGTTTTCTTGCCAAAATGAAAACCTGAAATATTTCATTTTCTTGTTAAAAAGAACATTGAGCTCAACCAGAAACCAAATGTTTCACTTTGTTTTATTTTTAATAAAAACAAAAGAAAACTAAGGGATAGAGTCACAAAACCAACATGGAGGAAATTTTCCATTTTTACCTGGTTTCCCAGTGTTTGGCAGACTTTTCCAGATCACAGAATCACAGAATCTTTGAATTTGGAAGGGACCTCTGGACATCATCTAGGCTAACCCCTCTGCTCAAAGCAAGGCAGATTAGAACAGCTAATCTGCAAAGCAGGTTCTATACGGGTCCACACTTTCCACGGGATCTGGATGTAAACAATCTCTCCATCTTTCTTCCCACATGTTTGCAACGTCACTTAACTTGCACCAAGCCTGAGTGACTGCAGGAAGGTTGGGCAGGAGGTGAAACTTCAGACAGGGACTAGGATATAGGTTGTTACACTGGTTAATGAGGTGACAATCCTTCTCTAAAAATGTTTTCTATTATAGAACAATGGAAAAAGTCTTAGCTATTCTGCTACTTTACACTCTTTTGCTGCAAAGAGAAGATACACAGTAGAGAACAGGGAAGACAGAGCAGTTCCCACACTGCTGAGGAAGGTTACATAAAGCAGGCTATTCATGTCTCTTACAAAGCATAAGACTTTGATTTTTTGCTGTTTGGTACTGATTTCCCACAGTGAGACTCTATTTAAAATGAGGAATATACTCTTGAGTGGCGGGGTGTGATCCTGCAGTGCTCACTCCCCCCTTGCTCCTGGTCAGCAGAAGGTGAACTTTGTGTTGGAAGAGGCTACACGGGCAAGGAGGCTTGTGCTCCCACAAATGCCAGGTCACGCATTGCTGTACGTTGATAGCCAGCCCTGGATTCAAGGCTGGCTCTAAATGGGATCCTCAGAGTTCAGGGCACCCTGAAGCTACGTTGCTTTGCATTTCTCATTATCATAAGTTTGGCCAGAGCTGAACTGTGGGAGAAATATATGACCTTGGCCACTTTGAGGACACGCTGCTAATACAGCAGAGGAGCAGGGTACAGAAACAAGCACAGCCTCAGCTTTCACCCTGCCGAGCAACAGATTTGGCCACTCTTTTCACACACCCTGCCTTTAGGTCATCCCTGGAGAAGGAGACCAAGCATGCCCCATGGGCGTGACACACTACTCAGTAGGGACCAGATCTACTCACTCCCCTGCATTCGTCACCCTCCCAGAAGAGGACCGGCTATGGTTTCCACTCGGCCGAAAGCCGTCACCAGAAGGAATGTGGCGACCCAGACAGAGCCCTCACGCAAGCACGCAGCTGTCCAGGTCTCTGGCTGCAGGGAGTGCCTGAGCCTGTCGGCTGTAGCGGAGGGTGGCAGAGACAACACCTGTGTGCGATGTGACCAGGTGGATGATCTGCTCAGCCTGGTGGCGGAGCTGAAGGAGGAAGTGGAGAGGCTAAGGAGTATCTGGGAGTGTGAGAGGGAGATAGATTGGTGGAGCCGCACCCTACCATCCCTGAGGCAAAGGCAGCAGACGGAGGCTCCACAGGAAGCAGAGGATCCCCTGCCTTCTTGCCACCAGGTAGAAAGAGGGGACCCAAGCGACGGGGGGGAATGGAA
>NW_008824368.1:1248299-1249268 GCF_000699105.1 Pygoscelis adeliae
GATGCGGGTCCCAGCCAGCACAGGAGCAGTCAGGCTGGAGCAGTCAGATGGACCACCATCTCATGTGGTCTACCTGGACTTCAGTAAGGCCTTTGACACCGTCTCCCACAGCATTCTCCTGGAGAAGCTGGCGGCTCACGGCTTAGACAGGTGTACTCTGCGCTGGGTCAAAAACTGGCTGGACGGCCGGGCCCAGAGAGTTGTGGTAAATGGAGTTCAATCCAGTTGGCGGCCGGTCACGAGCGGTGTTCCCCAGGGCTCAGTATTGGGGCCAGTTCTGTTTAATATCTTTATCAATGATCTGGATGAGGGGATCGAGTGCACCCTCAGTAAGTTTGGAGACGACACCAAGTTGGGCGGCAGTGTTGATCTGCTCGAGGGTAGGAAGGCTCTGCAGAGGGACCTGGACAGGCTGGATCGATGGGCCAAGGCCAACTGTATGAGATTCAAGAAGACCAAGTGCCGGGTCCTGCACTTCGGCCACAACAACCCCATGCAGCACTACAGGCTTGGGGAAGAGGGACTGGAAAGCTGCCTGGCGGAAAAGGACCTGGGGGTGTTGGTCGCCAGCCGGCTGAACATGAGCCGGCAGTGTGCCCAGGCGGCCAAGAAGGCCAATGGCATCCTGGCCTGTATCACACATAGTGTGGCCAGCAGGAGTAGGGAAGTGATCGTGCCACTGTACTCGGCACTGGTGAGGTCGCACCTCGAATCCTGTGTTCAGTTTTGGGCCCCTCACTACAAGAAGGACGTCGAGGTGCTGGCGCATGTCCAGAGAAGGGCAACGAGGCTGGTGAAGGGTCTGGAGGACAAGTCTTATGAGGAGGGTCTGAGGGAACTGGGGTTGTTTAGCCTGGAGAAAAGGAGGCTGAGGGGAGACCTCATCGCTCTCTACCACTACCTGAAAGGAGGCTGTAGCGAGGTGGGTGTTGGTCTCTTCTCCCAAGTAACTGGCGAAAGGACGAGAGG
>NW_008824368.1:1249459-1254781 GCF_000699105.1 Pygoscelis adeliae
TGATGTTGGGTTGACGGTTGGTCGCGATGATCTTGGAGGTCTCTTCCAACCTTAATGATTCTATGATTCTATGATTCTATGCTACACCTTTACCTGGCTCCCCTTTTTTAATAAGGAGGTCGCATGGAGCAGCCAGTTTCCACACCTGAACTGTTGTATATTTCAACAGGAAGGTTTTGGGGAATGGCTTAGACCAATGTTTGCTGGGAAAAACAGGAACTGCTGCTCTGGCGTGGTGTTGGTTGTAATGGTGGGGAGCAGGCTGGATGGCCTAGATGACTTCTCCAGGCTCTGTTACCTAAGATGTTTCTCTTCAGCTCTACCTTGAAACCCCTCACCCTTGTTTCTCCTCCTCCACCGTCTATTCAGTTCTGATGCTGGCAAAAGGCACTGTGGAGAATCTACAGCTATTCAAAAGGTCTAATGTGTAGTCAGAAGAAGCAGAGTTGAAGGGCCACTCCTCTACAAGGCTATATCCAGCTTTCTCCAGTGCCATAGTCACAGCAACCTGTTCATCATATCCAAAATCTCTGCGGCACATGGTGAATGGGAGAACTGCTTTGCTATTTAGTTCTAACTGAAGAATGTAACACTAGTAGGTCCACCATATAAAATAGCACTGCAGTGCCCTCAGAAAGAACAGGAATTTTGCCCACAGCCCCAAATTTTAGGCTTTATTTCTTCAAGGTGTTATGCACACACCTCAGACTGCCAATGTGGGGGCACGGGGGTAGAGAAAATGAAATGACTCCTCATACAGCACTTTTCAGTGAGTCATTAGCAGGTATGGATATAGAAGTCAAGGACCCATGATGCTGAGGCCTGCACATTAAACCACTTGTTGCCACTAGGTCGTAAATTTTTTTTGGCCTCTAGTTTAGACATGACTATAATACGGTTTATAAACAATGTTGCAGACATGAACAGCATGACTTTTTAAAGCAGTTTTACTGAAACAAAGTGTTAAAGCTGGTTGCAAGTTCTTCTGATAAATGATTCAGAAACTGTTGGACTCTACAAAATTAGTCATTTATTAAAAGGTGTAAGAATCATTTCTTAACCTATTAATGAATACACCCTACTGTAAAGCATGACTAACTTCCCATAAAAAGAGATCAAAATTGTGGGTGCACATAGTCACTTTGTTATCTTTCTGCCATAATTCAGTCTGTTTCTATGCTATGCATGGGCATATCCAGGAACCGAGTCCGCAGGCACCCGAAGGCGCTTGGCGAGGGCTGATGGACTCGCTCCTTGAAGGGAAACTTTTTCTCGGAAAGTCTCGCTCTATACTTATTTGGAAGATGGGGAAAGCAACAGCAGCCTCTCTCATCTGCCTCACCAAGCCTGGGCCTGTTTGCAGTCATGCTATTAATCTCAGCCTCCTTTTAACTCTTGTGGCTTTTTTGACCCAGTCTTTATTTTATATTTAGGCCGTTTTCTTGTAATGAGTCACAGCTGTGACTGTCATTTTACTACAGTAAAATGTGTCGACAGGACCAAGAATAGCAGCTGTCTGTCAGACCTGCACCTAATGTGTTAATGGAGATACCGAACATTGGAAACAAAATGAAAGGCAGCCAAACAAAGAATGTGACTCTACAGTGAAAGTCATCTTTAAAAGAGCATGCTTATTTTTTACTTCCCTAAAAAAAGACAGTAAAGATTTTTAAAAATTAATCTCACTGGGGCTTATCCTGCCCAGATCGATCTAAGGTAATGGAATTTACTGGGATAAACCCTCTGCTGGGAGGAGTGGAATATCCAGGGTTATCTGTATCTCTTCAGCATCACCCCAGTGAGCTATTCTGATTGATACCAGCTAAGAAAGAACTTGTCCCTCCCAGCTTCATTAAAAAAAAAATACATATGACCTGGCAGTGTAGTGTGAGACTTGAGAGGAGGTTGGCTCAGCTCTGCACCTTCTGCTCCCCCTGAGGTGCCACAGCTGCCTCAGTTCTGGGCAATAAAACTTTCCAGACATGAAAACTTTCACTTCTGCAGGAGCTGCTCAGCTTTGAGATGTTGTGGTCAGCAGTGCAAAGGCCAGCTCTCACTCACTAACTACTTGGGTCCCTAAAGAATCAATACTGGGACCAGTACTGTTTCTTCATGGCTTTATTAACAATCTGGATGATGGGACAGAGCGTACTCGCAGCAAGTTTGTGGATGACACCAAACTGGGGGAAGTGGTCAATACAGTCAAGGGCAGGGCCACCATTCAGAGGAACCTGGACAGGCTGGAGAAACGAGCCAACAGGAACCTCATAAAGTTCAATAAGAGGAAGTTTTGCATCTGGAATGGAAGCAGGACAGTCTGAGAGCTGCTTGTCTGCAAAACAGCTTTGCGTAAAAGGATTTGGTGGGCAACAAGGGCAACATGCCCTTGCTGCAAAGAAGGTCAACCGCCTCCTGGGCTGCCTTAGCAAGACTGTAGCCAGATAGGTCCAGGAAAGTGACTGTTCCCCTCTGTCTGGCACTTGTAAGATCACATCTGGAGCCCTTTGTATCTAAGCCCAGGCAAGGGGTAGAAAACAGGAATTGTTCTGGCTAGGCTCCTTGAGGACCTCATCTAATGAGTGCTCTCAGAGCACAGCTATTTCATGTTAGCAAGTTCAGTGCAATAGGATTGCCAATGGCAGAGAACTCTGGGTCTTCAGGTGGTGTCATGCTGGTGTTGCTTATCCCACTACTGGCAGTAGGTTTTCACTTTTTTTTTCTGGGAAGGAAAAAGGCTAACGAGTGGCTTTCAGGCCACAGACTGAAGGAGGTCTTGAGGGGTTTAAGGGCAACTATTATTGCTGAGGTGATGTTACTTGTTCAACAGCTGCGCTGAGGCAATGCAAAGGCTGATGTGAAATCCAGATCTTTAGCTACAGGTGGAAGTGGCCCAGCAAAAGAGAATTTGGTTTCATTCCTACAAGGGAGGCTGGGATTGCTGGGCACCACTGTTATCACTGACCTGCAAGTAGTTTTGGAGTTTGCCTGTCTCTCAGCTTCTATGGTACATGCCTGGTACCCCTCAGTCCAATGTGATTTGGACATGCACCTTGGCGCTCAGAAGCTGTTGGTCAGTGCATGTCTGCAGGCAGCCAGGGAGCAGAGCCCAGCACCATCCTCATGTAGCTCATCCTGCCTCTCCTGAGCAGAGGATCACCCACATCCACTCATGGAGCTACACACCCCTCCACTCCCCCGGGAGCGATGCAAAATGTGAAACAAATATCAAAATGAAGAGAGAAAACACAGGAAGGGGCGGTGGGTCCGGCACTCTCTTTGCAGGAAAGAGCCCTGGGTCCAAGATCATCCCCCTGTTCTGGTCAATGAAAAATAATTCAGAGAGGAATCCTTGACACTGGCCTTTCATTATCATCTATCCCTGGGCTAGTGTTTTTCAACTTTAATCAGCCATCTGCTTAGTGTTTGGCTATTTTGGATCTCTTTCTAGGTTTGATCAACTCTCCCAAGCACTATGTAGGGTCTATGCATCTCACACCAGGTTATGGATTACACTTTGAAGCTGAGGTCTTAAAGCTGGACGTTGTGGCACCCTCATTGCTTAGATGTGCAAATCTTTTATCTGATCTGCTAATCAGTTTCTGCACACAGAAAACTTTTACTAAAGCCACAAATTTTTCCATGGTTTTAAGGACTAGTGTGTAGTAGTAATAGCCTACAGATGATGATGACAAATGATGATTAAGTGAGCCCTCAGTATGTCAGGAAAATTTAAAATGTCTTGACAAATCCTGCTTCCTGAACCCAAAATAACCCATAGTAAGTCAGTAGGTTGGGAGGTATCAGGCACAAGCAAATAAGAGATTCTGCATTAGCCTGTCTGAGTCACTAGTGTTGGGACAAGTTTGAAAGGCTACAGGTCCCCTAAGGCACAGGCCAAGAGGAGGTAGCTGAAAGCACTTCCTTCAGCATCTGGACTGATGCTCAAGTGGTTCATGCTAAAAGACATGCTAAAGTTTTCTTCTGGGACAACTGTTTAATGAGCTGAACATCAGGCTGGGGCCAGATAACAAACTTCATGTGGAATGTAATTTGTTTCTGTTTAAGAGTGTAATGTAACGTGCTTTATGAATTGAAGCTGAAGTAGAGTAAATACAACAGTATTTTCCATGTTCAAGGGAGAGGTGTGTAGGTGACTTCATTGCCAATAATTTGACACAACCTATATTCAAAACTTGCCTCAGCATGAAGGACTGAGCAAAGGTAGTCCCCAGCGCAGCTCTGCACATGCCACCCTTAAAGGACATTCATCCTGATCTCAGCAGCGCGATGTGTCTGCAACAGACCTTGAAGCAGTTTGTTAACACAGCATGGGGCAACAGGAGGGCTCAGAGGAGTCCATAGGGCCAGAAAAGTAGCAGAAATTAAATTCATTATTGCCCTTTTCAGGAGCCAGTCTGAGCTCATCAGTTTTGTACAATGTTGAGGTGTTTCGTGGTAGGAAATGGGGAAAAAAAAGAGTGGGACAGTAATTTATGCTGTCCCTTTTAAAGAAAGAAAAATACCATCAATAATTACTATCATGTTGCTCTTGATCATATGGAGAAGGAGTGTACCAGCTTCAAGGACACATTCCCTCTAGTACTGATGGAAGTGGAGTTTGTTCAGTCCTAGACACTACCATATGAGCATGATGGACCTAGTTAATTGATTCTGAGAATCTAAAACCAGGGGAAACCTGAGACTTTTTGTGAAATAGCCCATAGTGATGCACCCCATCACCTTTACTTGGGTTCAATGCTTGGGTCTGGCTGAAAGCTTATTTTTCAGAATAATATCCAGAGATGGCAAAGCCATCACTTCTTTCCATAGCTTGTTCCACTGATTAACCATATTTCTCTTTTGAAATGGCCATTCTGATCTGAAGACCTCTGACTTCCACATATGTACATTGGCCTGAGTTCTCAACCAGACTGAAAGCCTTTTTCATATGATGCTTTGCCTTCCCAAGAGACAACAGTACCTATTATGGTAATTCTCCAAAACCTGGGTCACATTTAAGCCTTGGTTTGGCTAAGCAGACCTAGCTCTTCATAGAATCATAGAATACTTTGGTTTGGAAGGGACCTCTAAAGGTCATCTAGTCCAAACCCCCCCTGCCGTGGGCAGGGACAGCTTCAACTAGATCAGGTTGCTCAGAGCCCCATCCAACCTCACCTTGAATGTTTCCAGGGATGGGGCATCCACCACCTCTCTGGGCAACCTGTGCCAGTGTTTCACCACCCCCAGCATAAAAAATTTCTTCCTTATATCTAGTCTACATCTACCCTCCTTTAGTTTAAAGCCATTCCCCCTTGTCCTGTC
>NW_008824368.1:1255151-1263707 GCF_000699105.1 Pygoscelis adeliae
CTTTTCATCCACCAGTACCCCCAAGTCCTTCTCAGCAGGGCTGCTCTCAATCCCTTCATCCCCCAGCCTCTATTGATACCGGGGGTTGCCCCAGCCCAGGTGCAGGACCTTGCACTTGGCCTCGTTAAACCTCATGAGGTTCACAGGGACCCACTTCTTGAGCTTGTCCAGGTCGCTCTGGATGGCATCCCGTCCCTCTGGTGTGTCAACCGCACCACTCAGCTTGGTGTCATCTGCAAACTTGCTGAGGGTGCACTCGATCCCACTGTCTGTGTCATTGATGAAGATATTAAACAGTACAGGTCCCAATACAGGCCCCTGCAGGACGCCACTCCTCACCAGTCTCCATCTGGACATTGAGCCGTTGACCACTACCCTCTGGATGCGACCATCTAACCTATTCCTCACCCACCGGACAGTCCACCCATCAAATCCATACCTCTCCAGTTGAGAGAGAAGGATGTTGTGGGGGACCATGCCAAAGGCCTTACAGAGCTCCAGATAGATGACATCTTTAGCCCTTCCCGTGTCCACTGATGTCGTCACTCCATCATAGAAGGCCACTAGGTTAGTCAGGCAGGACTTGCCCTTGGTGAAGCCATGCTGGCTGTCTCGAATCACCTCCCTGTCCTCCATGTCCCTTAGCATAGTCTCCAGGAGGATCTGTTCTATGATCTTCCCAGGCACAGAGGTGAGACTGACTGGCCTGTAGTTTCCTGGGTCTTCCTTTTCTCCCTTTTTAAAAATGGGGCTTATGTTTCCCCTTTTCCAGTCAGTGGGAACTTCACTGGACTGCCACAACTTTCCAAATACGATGGATAGTGGCTTAGCAACTTCATCCGCCAGTTCCTTCAGGACCTGCGGATGGATCTCATCGGCTCATCTTCAAGGCTTTCCCTGTAAGGCATTTTCTCCAAACCTCAGATAATTTTTGTGACTCTCATTGTGACCTTGGACACAAATACTGTGCTCCAGGGAACCTCTGGAGAGTGAGGGCTGAACCCATGACAGTGCAGCTCTGCCTCAGATACTCCTGTAAGAGATAGAAGATCAGGGACAAAAAAGGTATGTGTTCCACGGGAATGGCAAGTGGTTCCTTAAGAGGCAAATTTCAAAACAGTGCCTGGCACACAAGATGC
This sequence comes from Pygoscelis adeliae, assembly GCF_000699105.1. Taxonomy (NCBI): domain Eukaryota; kingdom Metazoa; phylum Chordata; class Aves; order Sphenisciformes; family Spheniscidae; genus Pygoscelis; species Pygoscelis adeliae. The sequence goes on from NW_008824368.1 coordinate 1,256,291, forward strand.
CTGCTCCTAATCTGAAATATCTGAAATACTGTATGTATTTGAAATACTGATATTTCAGCAGAGCAAAAAAAAAAAAAATCAGATCCAATTCACTATGCAAAGAGTTAAATCAAGCAACACATACAGAGAATAACTAAAAAGTGAACTTGTATTTATGAGCTTGTGTTCACAACCACCACTGTCAACTGATTATACCACGTGCCAGTAAATAACAGGCAATGCTGAGATCACACTCTCCTATTATTAGAAACGTAATAGTTATATCTTGTTTAAAAACCTGTTTTTAAATCTGTTGCCACCTGGAAAACTAGACTAAACAGATCAAGAGTTAAGGTTATCTACAAATATTCTGGGCAGAAACTAATTAGGGCTGTAATTAGGATTATCATTTAGTAGGCAATGTAGACAAGCCTGAGAAGATAAGCCACTATCAGTTGCTGTTGAGGGCTAAAGTGATTATTAAGCTCGTAAGTTTGGGCCATGTGTTTTCCTGGCAATGTGGAAATAATATTGAACAGCTTCCAAAAACCCAAGGCAGGACTGCAGGTTGTTTCTCCTAAAAAGCTTTCCCAGTGCGACACTGTCAGCAGACAGGTAAGGTGCTTGCGTGTGCCAGAGCCTGCTTGCAGCTCTCCAGCACCAGGGCAGTGGAGCATGGAGGATGAGGCTGTAAAGCAGGGCGTAAAGCTGCTTGCTGAGCAGCCCCCCACTAGTCCCTCCTGGCGTGACCCCCCCCAGGGCCCATGCTTTCCACCCCCGCTGATTCACTCACATTACCGGGACACAAAGCACCCAGCACTGCCGCACAGCACCTGCAAAGTCAGGCTGAGGACTTCTCTCTGCAATAAGAAGGAACTCCAAGCTAAGATGGAAGAGCAAAATCATTTTTATAGCAAACCATGGCAAACAGGTTGAACCCTTAAATGAACATGTTGCAGGATGTATAATAGTCAGGCTGAGAGCTCTACATGCCCCTGCAATGCATGGGCTGGAGGACATGTGGGAACTCCACTTGGAGCATCTCCCAACCTGCTGTAAGGTGACAGTAGAGGGCAGCCAGCTCTGCAGCACCAGGTGTCCTTCCCTTCTGCTCCGTCTCGCCTCTGCTGGTGAGACAGGCAACTCTCCAGCACCCTCACCCTTCCTTGAAGCTGCATTTCCCAACTTTCCCAGGCCTTTACCACACCTGCCACCAGGGATCCATTGCCGTAACCTCTTGCCACATGGAAACCTGCATGGGATTAGGTACTGGGTCCTGCATGCTTCCACTTTGCTCCCTGGCACCCGCAGGGGAACCGGCAGCACCTTATCTGCAATTCAATGTCTGCATTGCACCAGGGGCATGGGGAAGTCCCCAGCAGGGACCTTCCAACACACAGCAAAGAGCAGAGAGCTGGCAAAGAGCAGCGTGGTGCCACAGGCAGCTGGCAGAGGTCAGCACGTCTCCGCGGGGGCTATAAGGGCTAATGTGGCTGTCACTCGCTCAAACAGGCTGACAAATCCAGAAGGCACAGGCAGCTCCCTGGCAGCCTTCTCTTTCTGCTCCTGTGGCTGCAAACAGCCCAGGAGAGATTAGGAGGGAGTTAGGAAAGCAGCAGGTTTGAGGGGGTTGGTGGGCTTTTCCCCAAACAGTCCTGTTCCTTGGAGCAGACCAAGCACTCCTGTTGAACGGAGCAAACCAGTAGCAGCCCCCTGATTCTTTGAAGTTGCTGATGTTTTGCAGCTTGCTGAGCTGCTTAGTGAGAAACCCTCATTTTGTTTCCAGAAACAGAAATAAATTGAGTCAGAACTTGCTTTCCTTCAGATAACTGATCTTTTTCTTCCTCTGGAAATACTCAATGGACCTGTTTTTATCTGTGCAGTGTTTACTTTCCAGAAGGCTTTGCCATGTTTGCAGCTCCACGGGTTTTTTTACCTCAAGCTTCTCCACAAAATACACAGAGAGCCCGGAGCCGGTCCCTGCTGTTGGGAGGGTAAATCCGCTCCCGAGACAGGAAGGACGGCCCTCCTCATGACTTTTTCTTTTCTCGGATCTGTTTTGACATTTTATCTTCCTTCATGCTACATGAACAGGAAGCTATAGGGGCAGCCGCAAATCTTCTCTCTGCCTTACGTCCTTCAGCTCCCCTATTTTTAAACTGTCAGTTGGTTTTATACATGTGCCTCTACATTTACAGGATAAAATGAAGATGGCAGAACATCTCTTATTACAAATTCCATTGTGTTTAAGAAGGCCGAGTGCTGTTCCTCTTATTCAAGCCTAGCCAACGATCTTTACTACTCTCAATTTATAGTAACCATAATTCCAGAAGATCCTCGGATACCTCACAGTGGTTTTTTCAGCATGAATAGGTTTTACAGCTGGGCGAGGTCTTACATTACAGAGAAATTTATGCTTAAACATCTGCTCTTAAATGTCCTTCTGCTAGTCAAGATGGTTACAAATCCATCCAGAGCACCCACTGGAAGATATAAAAAACCTACTATCCCAGTTTAACATGCCAAAGTATTTGTTATTCCACCGACAGTCTGGATAGCAGGAAGGAAGATGTCAGGAAACTTTAGATTCATGTCAGACCTCAATTTCTGGTTATTTCTCAGTGGTAGGGAAAAGCACTCTCCTTTTTTTTTTTTCCTTTGTACAGCCTGTGAAATGTGCTCAGAAGTTGAACAAGTTCCGTGCTGCTGTGAATACACAGTCTTACAGGTCCTAACAGGTAGGAAAGCATGCTCATTTATTTCTGCTTGCCTTAAAACTTTTGGTAAGGATTTGATGAAGCTCATTGTGGCAGGCTGACCCTACACACATAATAAAAACTAGTCCTTGACACAAGTGCATAGCTGAGAGCTGAAACCTACAAAAGGTTGTACATATGCTTCCCTTTGCTGCCATGAGTAGTGCCCTGTTTGAGATAATAGAGTAAGCATGTCTGTAAATATTGCTGATTTACTGAATTACTAAATATTTTCCCTTGCACATCTTTGCTTCTTTAAATAAAAAAAAAAAAAAAAAAAAAGACCAAACCTGGATACTCATCTTCAAGTAGACCAGCCTGGCTTCATATGGTTGCCCACCTGAATGAGGTCCCATGGGATCATTCTCCATGGAGCAGGTCTTCCCAGTGGTTTTCCTGGCCTAATGGCCAGATTTGTTATTTAATTTAGCAGTGTATTGATACAGACCTAATCACTGTTGTATCTCAGCACCTTTGGTGTTGGTCTTTCCAGTAAGATAGAGCCTTCTTCAAATCTAATGGCATAAAAATTCCTTGTTACATAAAATAGCAATTTCATTATGTCAAAGAAGCCATGTCTGTCCTTGTGGAATTATGTACATTTTGTTATAGCAATTATGTAAATTGAAAAATAGCAATCTTTACATCTGAAAAGGTAAACTTCTCTAGGTTGGCCTCATTGGGGTTCTGTAAATGCTCAAAATAGTTTTTATTTACTATGCCACAGCCTCTGTTGTTTTTTTTTCTGCCAGCACATTTAAACATGAATAGCTCTTTTAACAATGCTGTTATGGAGTTTCTACATCTGCAACAGAGCTAGATTCAACCTCATGGTCTCTTTGAGCATTTCATATAGTGATTTTCTTCTTTAATCAGTTCATTCAATGTTGAAATAAAGCTAGCACCTCACATGGGCTAGACATTCAAAAGGGTAGACTGGTGGAGCTCCAGATGGAGTTATGCCAGCTGACACCAAGCAAGGATACAGCTCTTAGAACCTAAAATCTCTGTTATAAAAGACTGGATCCCTACACAACACTGATTAAAGCCATTGGGATTTTTCCCATTAACTTTAACAGTACATATATTAAGCTGTCACATTTTTTCTCCTTTTCTCTCAGCAAAATTCTCTTCTTTGGTGCACACTGTGGCTTTTTTGTATGTGACGAAGAGCTGTGTAAGACACTCTCCACTGTTCTTTATTTGATTCTTTTGTGGCTTTTGCTGTGCTGGCTTGTGGGGCTTCCGTGGCTGGTACAAGTGCAGAACTGGCAGAAGATGCTACCCTGTGGATGAGAAGAAAAAAAAGCAAGCGATGTGTGTCAGGAGGAAGAATTTCTGTATTAAATACTCACTGCTTTGCCAAGCTGCAAAAATGTCACTGTCTGGAAATAATAGATCTCCACCTTTTTCTTTCAAAACTTATTTGGTATTTGTTAATAAAAATAGAATATATATAATATAAGCCAACTCAACATGCCCAGCACTGAGAGAGTCTAGGTGGAGGTTATAAAGCTTAAAAGGAGTCACTGACTTTCTAAATAAGCCTTAAATCAATGGCTAAACCTGTGCTGATTTCAGGGATGTAAAATCATACTGTAGAAGAGCAAAATTAGAGCCTGAATGCTACACTAGGCTGAACTTGGTCTAATCAAATTCATTTAACCCCATTATTTTCTTCCTTGTGTATCACAGATGAAAACAATGGAGCCCTTTTGGCAGGAGGCCAGCCCGAAGCCATCTATTACCCTCCATGCTGAAGTTCTGACGAGGAGAACAAGGCAGCTGTCCTTATGGTAATTGATATTAATGACTGAGGTTAGAGCCCATCGAGCCAGCTCAGGACTTAACAACAGACAAAGAGAAACCCCAGCCCCCCTCCGTAGCAATAGGGACAGAAGCAGTCTGAAGACAAATCAATGAAATGGGAGCAGAGCAGTGCTGTCCTTTTATTTTTAAATTTACTTTGTCTTGGAAATTATCTAGATGGGACATCAACATACACTAAACGAGAAAAAGAATTACAGTTGAAATTGGCAGTATCTTGCTTTGCAATTTTTCTGACATGTCCTGCACTGCCTTCGGATGGGCTGGAAGAGGCGGAGGTGGGGCTGGCCACCAGCCCAGCGTGGGGGCGCAGTGGCCGGGGCACTGCATCCCCAGGAATGATGCAGTGCAGGGCTGAGCTGCACGCATGCTGCTCCCCAGCAAGCCCTGGCCTGAGCCCGGGTCCTGCCCCAAACTCCATTCCCGGGCTTCTTACAACATTCCTGGTAAGGTCATTTTCAGTGTTTTGTGGAAGTCTGCGCTAATTTCATCAGATGCCGGCAGATTTCACACATTTTTCTGTGTTTGTGCAATGCTGAACGTTAGCTCTTGCTTTCAAATTAGCTGGAGATATTTTAACCAGCAGAACCAGTGATTTGCATTGGTGAAAACTGAAGTGATTTTACCTACTTAATTTTACTTGTAACAGGCTCTGCTTATTTGCTTTTGGGTTTACTTTTTTAACACAGAAGCATGTTAAAATGAGTCCATTAAAATGAAAAGCCCTCCTCCCATGAAAACTGAAGGCACTTGGGTTACACGTGTCTCCGCATTGAAATGAAAGGATGGAGAGGCATCCCTCACAGTACAAGAGACAGTTTTTCTACCGAGGAGCAAGATTTTGTGTAGTGTTGTTTGGTTTAGTTTGTGAAAGGCTTTGGTTTTCAGTTCACGAAGGGAAAAGAGGTCAAGGGGACAACCGGATGCGAGGGGCGTATCAACGTGGGGACAGCCGCTGCGCTGTGACCCTGGGAGTGATGCACCACTGAGTGCCCTCTCACGCCTAACTCGGGTTTCCCTGGTCTTCTTCATGTGTTGTTTTCTCTTTCTGCCTTATTCTACTCTTAGCTTTTACACCCCTCAGCCCCAAAACTGTCTTTCGATGGGGAGGGGTCACAAAAATTCCAACACTGCTGGGCTTCTAAATCCCACCTCAGTGCAAATAGCAAGTAAGAAGGACTGGTTTAGAGAACGACTATTTCAAATTACTTTCTCACTGTGAACCATAATAGGTAACTAGCGGTTGTGGGACAGAGAGCATCTACTTGAGGGGCAGCAATGACCTCAGCAGAAGATGCATTCACTGGAGGGTCAAGCAGATCATGCGAACAGTGATCAGTATATACTGCTGTTCTGCCTCCTGGGAGTGTTGTGTCTTTTGTCCACCTTATCATCAAGGTGTTGAGAAGTTCAGCATTGCAACATACTCTGACTGTTAAAAGAAATGTAGTGTCTATGTTGTTGTTGAATAAAACACTTTCCTAAGCAGGTTCTTGAGAAATACATTCTCTTCTTGACCCAATTCTCTTCAAAAGACTGAGAGAGACAGTCAAGTGTATCACACTTTTGAAATTAAAACAACACTCAAGCTTGCTTCTGGTCTCTCATGTAACCATCTGGTGACGTTCCCTTAAAACCTTCCCTGCTTTGCACCTTTGGAGTTTTTTAGCACAAAGGGAAAAGAGTCGAGTCTTTCAAAATGGAAAATGTGTCTGTACGTCCCCACTTTTCAGGAAGAAAGCAAATCCCTGAGTTATTACACAAATATCAATGTTTTAAATGCTTTTGCTTTCCCAGCCTTTTCTCTACTGTCACTCCTCTGAAGTCCAAATAACACAAAGCATTTACACAGTATAATTTGTCTGGACTGACAATCATTTAATGACACAATAATCTGAAATGCCAAGACAATTACAATCTGATTCCAACAGTTACCTTTAAGCCACTGACACAAGAGATTCAAAACCATTCTATAGTCTCCTATGAGAGGGAGTAGAGTTAAATTTCAGGAAGCAAATACTTACCTGGTAGGGGAGACACCATGATGAGGCAGGTGGTTTTCCCAGGGCAAGGGTCATCCCCTCCACTATTTTTTTTAAGATCATGGAGAAGATCCTCCTGGAAGATATTTCAAGACATACGGAAGACAGGGAGGTGATTATAGAAAGCCAGCCTGGCTTCACCAACGGCAAATCATGCCTGACTTACCTAGTGGCCTTCTAAGATGGAGTGACTGCATCAGTGGACAAGGGAAGACCTACAGATGTCATCTACATGGCCTTCTGTAAGCCGTTGGATACAGTCCCCACAACATTCTTACCTCTAAATTGGAGATATATAGGTTTGATGAATGGACTGTTAGATGGATAAGGAATCGGCCGGATGGCCACGTCCAAAGAGTTACACTCAATGGCTCAATGTCAAAGGGTATGTACTGGGTCCAATACCATTTAATATAGAATCATAGAATCATAGAATAGTTTGGTTTGGAAGGGACCTCTAAAGGTCATCTAGTATAAAACCCCCCCTGCCATGGGCAGGGACAGCTTCAACTAGATCAGGTTGCTCAGAGCCCCATCCAACCTCACCTTGAATGTTTCCAGGGATGGGGCATCCACCACCTCTCTGGGCAACCTGTGCCAGTGGTTCACCACCCCTAGCATAAAAAATTTCTTCCTTATATCTAGTCTACATCTACCCTCCTTTAGTTCAAAGCCATTCCCCCTTGTCCTGTCGCAACAGGCCCTGCTAAAATGTCTGCCGCCATCTTTCTAATAAGCCCTCTTAAAGCACTGATAGGTCTCCCCGAAGCCTTCTCTTCTCTAGGCTCAACAACCCCAACTCTCTCAGACATT
>NW_008824368.1:1264554-1266460 GCF_000699105.1 Pygoscelis adeliae
GGCTTGGTGAGTGAGGCTTGACCCCCTGCCGGTGAAGACCAAGGCAAAAATGTAATTTAATACCTCCACCTTCTCCATATCCCGGCTAACCAGCTCTCCCGTTTCATTCCGGGGAGGGCCCACATTTTCCCTCGTCTTACTTTTATCCCCGGTGTACCTATAGAATCTTTTCTTGTTGCCCTTGACGTCCCTGGCCAGGTTTAATTCTATCAGGGCTTTAGCTTTCCTAACCTGATCCCTGGCTGCTCGGACAATTTCTCTGTATTCCTCCCAGGCTACCTGTCCTTGCTTCCACCCTCTGTAGGCTTCCTTTTTGTGTTTGAGTTTGTCCAGGAGCTCCCTTTTTCATCCATGCAGGCTTCCTGGCGTTTTTGCCTGAGTTCCTCTTTGTTGGGATGCATTGCTCCCGAGCTTGGAGGAGGTGATCCTTGAATATTACCCAGCTTTCCTGGGCCCCTCTTCCCTCCAGGGCTTTATCCCATGGTACTCTGCCAAGCAGATCCCTGAAGAGGCCAAAGTCTGCTCTCCTGAAGTCCAGGGTAGTGAGCTTGCTGTGCGCCCTCCTCGGTGCCCTAATGATCTTGAACTCCACCATTTCGTGGTCACTGCAGCCCAGGCTGCCCTTGAGCTTCAATATCTTCATCAATAACATAGATAGTGGGATTGAATGCACCCTCAGCAAGTTTGCAGATGACACCAAGCTGAGTGGTGCAGTTAACACGCCTGAGGGACAGGATGCCATCCAGAGCGACCTGGACAAGCTTGAGAAGTGGGCCCATGTGAACCTCATAAAGTTCAGCAAGGCCAAGTGCAAGGTGCTGCACCTGGGTGAGGGCAATCCCTGGTATCAGTACAGGCTGGGGGATGAATGGATTGAGAGCAGCCCTGCCGAGAAGGACTTGGGGATACTGGTGAATGAAAAATTGGACACGAGCCGGCAATGTGCGCTTGCAGCCTGGAAAGCCAATTGTAACAAGAAGTATGGCCAGCAGGTCAAGGGATTTGATTCTCTCTCTCTACTCAGCCCTCATGGCACCCCACCTGGAGTACTGCATCCAGCTTTAGAGTCCTTGGCACAGGAAAGACATGGACCTGTTGGAATGGGTCCATAGGAGGGCCACGAAAATGATCCGGGGGATGGAACACCTCTGCTATGAAGAAAGGCTGAGAGTTGGGACTGTTCAGCCTAGAGAAGAGAAGGCTCCAGGGACACCATATTGCAGCCTTTCAATACTTAAAGGGGGCTTGTAAGAAAGACTGAGAAAGACTTTTTGCCAAGGCCTGTAGTGACAGGATGAGGGGCAATGATTTTAAACTGAAAGAGGGTAGATTTAGATTGGATATAAGGAATAATTTTTTTATGAGGGTGGTGAGACAATGGAACAAGCCCCATCAATGGAAATGTTCAAGGGCAGGTTGAAAAGGGCTTTGAGCAACGTGATCTAATGGAAGATGTCCCTGCCCTTGGCAGAAGGGTTGGACTAGATGATCTTTAAAGGTCCCTTCAAACCCAAACCATTCTAGCATTCTATGAAATCCACTATGTATGCGTATGAGTGTGTATATATATATGTAATGTCCCAAATAGTTCCAGACATTTGGTCTCTTTATTCCCGGTCCTTGTGCTAGCACAGTGCTTGAGGTACTTTTGAGACATTGTCATTGTCTCTAGGGACGCCTCAGACTGTTAGAAGTTAGTTAGAAGAGGTGAGTAGAGGCGGTTCATTCAATCATGGTTGTAAAGTTCATGGGCACAGACCCAATGGTACAGTGTGACTTCAGGGGAGGTCCCAGACGACTGGAGGCTTGCCAATGTGATGCCCATCTACAACAAGGGCCAGAAGGAGGATCCGGGGAATTACAGGCCTGTCAGCCTGACCTCGGTGGTGGGGAAGATTATGGAGCG
>NW_008824368.1:1267248-1323253 GCF_000699105.1 Pygoscelis adeliae
GCATCCTGGCCTGTATCAGAAATAGTGTGGCCAGCAGGAGTAGGGAAGTGATCGTGCCCCTGTACGCGGCCCTGGTGAGGCCGCACCTCGAATACTGTGTTCAGTTTTGGGCCACTCGCTACAAGACAGACATTGACGTGCTGGAGCATGTCCAGAGAAGGGCAACGAGACTGGTGAAGGGTCTAGAGAACAAGTCTTATGAGGAGCGGCTGAGGAAACTGGGGTTGTTTAGCCTGGAGAAAAGGAGGCTCAGGGGAGACCTTATCACGCTCTACAACTTCTTGAAAGGAGGTCGTAGCGAGGTGGGTGTCAGTCTCTTCTCCCAAGTAACTAGCGATAGGACGAGAGGAAATGGCCTCAAGTTGCGCCAGGGGAGGTTTAGATTGGATGTAAGGAAAAATTTCTTTACTGAAAGAGTGGTTAAACATTGGCACAGGCTGCCCAGGGAAGTGGTTGAATCCCCATCCCTGGAGGTATTTAAAAGACGTGTAGATGAGGCGCTTAGGGACATGGTTTAGAGGGCATGGTGGTGTTGGGTTGACAGTTGGACTGGATGATCTTAGAGGTCTTTTCCAACCTTAATGATTATATGATTCTATGACTTCTGGGTCAAAAGGAGCTTGTGAGCAGTTCATACAAGGCCAAAGTAAAAGGCCATAGCCTGCAGTACATCTGTGAAGGTGGATAATCCTAATCCCCAGATGTGGAAGGAGGCAGTGAAGCCCACAGTGTGTCACCGCCATCTCCTGCTGGGAAAATCTCCTAGGGCATTCACATCTCTCCGGTCTCCAAGGTCTGCCATAAATGTCTTGTGGTTGTCAAACATGGAGATCTTGGCTGTGTTTTGTAGAGTAGGAAAGGTCACTATCTGTGTTGGGTTTGTGTGGCAAGGTTTTGGTATCAAAAACCATGGGAAGGACTCACCTTGGAGAAGTTCGTGGAGGACCGTCTCCCACAGGAGGGACCCCATGCTGGAGCAGGAGAAGAGTGTGAGGAGCCCTCCTCCTGAGGAAGAAGGAGTGGCAGAGACAACATGTGATGAACTGACCGCAACCCCCATTCCCCGTCCCCCTGTGCTGCTGGAGGGGGAGGAGATAGAGAATTCGGGAGTAAAGTTGAGCCTGGGAAGAAGGGAGGGGTGAGGGGAAGGTGTTTTTAAGATTTATTTTTATTTCTCATCATCCTACTCTGATTTGATTGGTAATAAATTAAACTAATTTCCCCAAGTCAAGTCTGTTTTGCCCATGATGGTAACTGGTGAGTGATCTCTCCCTGTCCTTATCTTGACCCATGAGCCTTTTGTTATATTTTCTCTCCCCTGTCCAGTTGAGGAGCGGAGTAATAGAGTGCCTTGGTGGGCACCTGGCATCCAGCCAGGGTCAATCTACCACACTATCCCAACTGTATGCGATGTCTCTTGTCCCTGTCTTGGCAAGTTCACCTTGCTCGCTTTGTATAGCTCCCTCCTCCTACTACTCCTGAGCTTTGGCTCTCCTTTCTTTTTATTTTTGCCTTTTCATCTTTATTTACACACCTTTTCATGCTCTGTCCTCTGGGCTCAGAGCTTCTTTCCCAGGGGAACTTGCAATACCTCCTTTCAGATCTCTCCATAGAAGTCCCCCTTTCTAAGAATTGCCCAGGTATAAGCCTAATTTCTTTTTAGCTCAAGTGTTCACAGACAGAGCCTTCCTTTGTGCCTGAAGTGAAGTCTTCACAGCAAAATTTTTCCCATCATTTATAAAAGTCCAGATTGTACATTTACATGAATTGCCCATTTGTGCCAGATTCTGTTAGAAGCAGTTCACAGGACAGTTAATTTAAAAAAAAAATCTTCCAAAAAATTAATGAAAAAATGACAATTTAAAAAAAAAATCTATTTTGGAAACAATGGCATTTTTTGTCTGGAGATCTAGATCTTCCTACTTAAATCGGTTGCTTATTTTTTAAGCACTGTGGATGCCTGGAGGCACTGTATGAATGTCATCCATTTGCCCATGTTTTTCTGAGCAAAGGTGGATCTGTTTCACTTTTGCTTTAAAGAGGTATTTGGCAAGGAGTGAAGAAGTGTCTTGGTGTAAAAGAGTGGCGTGCTGCAGCCTGGGTTTAAATCTTAAGGCTCACAGACAACAGTGAGCCCACTGTTACATTATTAGTGTTCAGATATTTTGAATCTTATGGTGATACAAATGGGTCCCAGCCTAACATCTTGTCTGATCCATGACCACAAGACAAATTCTGAGTCATGACTGCCCTTCAAGGCCTGGAATTTGTGTGTGATGAGAGCTGGAAGAGAGGTGTAAAAAACACGTGCCTAGGTGCTTAATTAGGATTTTATTTCAGATTAGGGTAGGTTGTCAGTGAAGAAAAAAACCTTACTCATAATGCTTAACTGTGCTGGTGAAAGCCTGTCAAACACCATTTCATCCAGAGCTCTGCCCTCCAGATAATGCAATGAATCTTGTAAATGGAGTAACTGATATACTTCTCAGAGCATCACCTTCCAGCTAGCCTTTAAAAGATGAGAATGATACTGATGCTATTAGTTAGTAGGGACTACATGATTACAGAATCAGTAATGAATTTAAGTGCACCACCAGTATTAGAAAGGTCATAAATAGCTATCAAGAGCCTTCATCTCCATATCTGAGAAGATTTAAATACCATTAAAGTGAGCAGTGAAGCAAAGTTTTCACTACCTCCTACTGTAGTAGCCCATTGAAAAAGCCCTTGGTGTTAAAGGTCCAGGTTTCACTGGACTATCATTCCCATCAAAATAATTTAATTCCAGCTGGCACTGATTTTTAGATCTGTTGTTCACAGAGGTTTAGAGAGATTGCATATTGTCTGGAGAAGGGAAGCCCTCCATTTATTACTTGCCTGCCAATAAATCGACCAAGAGGATATAGCCTACAAGAAACACCTTGCAGTGTTTCAAGCCCATTGTCATGTCTCAAGGGTGAATTGAGTTAATGTGTAATTTGCAAGAAGCAGTTTCTTTCCTGAAAAGATGAGGGGACACAGTCTCATGGTACTGCTTCATATCTGAGTTTATTCACAGTTACATGCTTGATAGAATTTGGATGATAATTTGTACAGTTGGATTTCAGTGCCCACATGATAATTATTTCTTTGCTTAGAGGTTTAAACTGTTTTCGATTACTCCAGCTTACTAGCACCTCAGATGAAACATAGGTTTTAACATATTAATTGCTAAGGTTGGAGCTGGGCAAATAGTGCAATGGATTTTCTTGATGTAGATTTGGAAAGCTTAGGTGCAGGATTTTGGTTTCTACTCCCTTGGCACAAGGTTGCCGAAATTACTGAAGCCCTACCAGTGTAAGACAGGAGCAAATTTTTTCCCCTGATGTTTTTTATTTGGTAGACATACAGACTAGCAGGAACTCGAAGTCCCTTTTCTTGTAAAGACGTGATGTGCAAAATGTTAGGCTATAGAGTTACCTGGTATTATAAAGCCCTCTGAAGCAGGCAGAGTCCAGTGAGTTCTCAGCAAGATGGGAACAGTGGCTCATTCACGTCACAGGTATATGCTATTTTTGGCATTGTTGACTTTTCCTTATTAGGAAAATAAGAACTATTCAAATAGAAAGTTCTTCTTGCTTGGTATATATACCAATTTGGCTGCCTTCAGCCAGATTGATTTCCTTTCACCTGCAAAAGCTTACTTTTTTAGAAGTCTGCAGCACTCTGTTTGAGGCCGGTTCATTTCAAGCTCTCTCTGTCTCTGCGCTTTCCCTCTGACTGTGGAAAAGGGTTATCCCTTGGGAATGATGATGGATCTCATTATGTGCCCAGAGGAGAAGGAGTTAAGGTAGACAAACAAAGGGTGGTGAACACATAGGCTTCATTTGGCTTTCCGTGAGCAAAGCACATACCCATGTACAGAGGTGGCCACTCATGGGAGAGGCTGTGGGGACGCCACATCCAGGCAGTGTGTCCATACCGCTCTCAACATTTCCCTCCTACATAACTTCTCCTCCACTTGAACTTCTAAAAACAAGCTCTGCAGCTGGCTGGGCCAAGGATTTTCAAAGAAGAACTGAGACAATGTTGATTTTGTGCCTTCCACAGAGATTAAGCAGAAATGTTTTATTAATAATGTCTGGAAACCTTGTCCTGGCTCTCTTTTTCTTGTTTTAATTGAATACTGCATCTGAGCACTACAACAAGGCCTGACTGAGGGCAAACCAGTTCTAACAACATCACTCCGAGATGGTTTTTGCTCTATCCATACCAATCCATTTTTGCACAAAAGTGGCAACTTACTAATACCTACTGACGCACATAAGCATAATATATAAGCAGTAAGAAAAGCTGTGTCAGTCTATTCTTTATAGACTTTACTGAGGGAATGAGATTATACAGTTATTGTACAACATGACTTTTCCTTATTAGGAGAATAAAATCCCTTCCATTGGAAAGCATCTCTTGGTCATCCTTTAAAGTACTCCAGATTTTCTCCAGTCTCTTCTTGTTATTTAGAAGGAATGTAATTCACATCCATAATGGTCATGGGTTATTTTCTGGACTAGATCTCTGTCAGGATGGCAGGCATACACTATACAAAGTACAAGCATCAGTAGAATTGTGCAAGGCCAAGCGTAGCTCCCATTTTGTTCTGAATGAACGGAATGATAAATGAAAGATGTAAAGCTCTTTATTTCAGTATGTGTTTATGGTCCCAGCTGGAGATCAGCTCCCTTCCAGATTCTCTTAACACAGAAAGTGGAACTGAATTTGGTCCAAATCATTCAGGATTTTTTTCTTATATTGAACCTAAACTGCTTTCTGAAAGTTTTGTTTGGTTTAACCAGAACTGAACAGGAGCAACTTCATCCACAGCTGAGCCTGAACTGGAACGGACCCCAAATAGATACTGCTTTGACTTCCCAGCTCACAGATGAGGTTTTGCATGTCCTGACACCCCTTGAGCACGGCAGGACCCAGACCTCTTGTGAGATTTGGATTGAACCAGCTTTTAGTTGTAGTTGTTCCAGAGTATAAGTATTGCTTTACTGTGATGCCCCACTTAAAGACTGATGACTTCATGAAAAGAAGGATTCATCTCATCTCAGAATTGGACATTTGATTTAAGCTAGTTGTCTTCTCCATTTACAGAGGTAGACAGAGGCATATCCAGGGGAAGATTCACAGAGAGAGTCCAAATGACTCATTTCATGATTTTCAGGAGAAAGTTGGATGAAAATTTCACAGTTGAAAGGTCTACACATGTACAGACACCTTTTTGATATTTCAGCCAGCTGCTTCTTTGTTCCATCTCTCTCCAGGTGTTATCTTTACTCTTCCTGATGCACCTCTGGGTGGTAGCAAGAGCTTTGTGAAGCAACCGGCTTCCATGTCATGTGGAAAGTCCACATTTTTCAAAAGATGACTCTTTTTCCTCTGTTTCATCACAAACTGGCAGCACCAGTCTGAACAAAGCCAATGGAAAATATGCACTGGAAAGTCATCATGAACTAGCAGAAGAAGGGACAGAAGGAGATTGTTTGATTTTTATTTTAATTCCAATTTCCATGATTGTATGAAAACAGGATGGTGAGAATCTCTCTCCCCTTTCTCTCAACTTTTGTTCCATCTGTAACTAGTCAAGAAGAGATTACAAAGAAAGAATGGGTTGTTCAAACTTGTTTGTCCATGAAAATATCTGTTGCAAGAATTTTTTTTTCTCTCAAAGATCTAAAAAGTTTCATTTTGCCAGCCAGACTGGATGAATGTTGTGAAGTAGTTATACACAAATAGTTGAAATTTTTTTAATTAATCCACTTTAGTTATGTTTGCATCTGATCTGGTTTTGTTTTCCACAAATGTTAATGCAATTCATTTTTTTAGAACAAGGTCCTTCTCAAAGTAAATATTAAGTATGAGCACTCAAATGTATGTGTACAGGAAATTTTACATTGCCTTCCTGCAAGGCTTCAGAAAAACAAAAAACTCAGAAGTATTAGGCTTACTCCTGCTGTCAAAGAGCAGTAGGAACACAGAGTAACTGAAGTGACACGTCCAAACTGAAAAAGCCAGGTCTTATTTCAAGGGTGAAATCCTAGTTCCCCTGAATTCAATAAGAGAATGCCCATACATTTCAGTGTGACAAGATTTTATCATACTTCTAAGGTACTGAGTCCACTTCGTTTTGCCTAAGGGTTAATTAATACTGACTTAATAAATTCAAGAAAATCCGTTTATATTTTGGGGACTTTTAAATAGCAGAGAGTAGGCAAGTTATCCTTTTCCATTACTGTTCCAGATTCATTTTAGACAAATTTCAGGCTGTGTCATTGCCAAAAGAGATATTTTGCCAGCCCTGGCTATGCCCTCCCATTCTTTCCCTCACACCTGGCACTCTGGTTGTTTTGTTTAGCTAGACTGATGAGCTGACCTAGCAGAAAAAATAGGGTTGTGAGTTTGTTTTGAGAAAGATTGGTTTCATCGCGATAAGCCCCCCTGATCTGGCTGGCAGCTTGGCTGTACAAAGAGAGGTGTCTGTAGAGGGGAGGTGGCAGGAACACAGGGTCTGAGGGGGCAGTACGGCATGAGACTGCCTCTAAATTGTTTTTAAACCAGCTGCATCCTCACCCCCTGAGATAATTCCTTAGCAATAAAGAGCAAGAAGTGTGGAAAGAGACTCCTTTAGCTGCTCCTCTGACTCTTCTGGACGTCTTGTCCCAAAAAGGGGTAAAAGCAGAGACGCCATTTCAGTTTTCAGTAGTATGAGGGGTGTTCAGGCGACAGGCTGAAAAGCAGCACACGAAATCATGCTGCTTTGGAAAATTAGGTTTTTCAGCCCTTTCTCAGAGTCAGGGAGGCATGTTTTCCTCCTTCCTTGTATTGCCAACATTTGTTAAAACAGAGAGGCACGTGCCAGGGACTTCACCTCCACCCCACGTGCTTGCCCCTTGGGGTGTGCCTGTGCTCCGAAGAGGCTGCAAGCCCCAAACCCAGCTGGTGCTGCAGGGGGTCTGGGGCTCCGCACAATCCATCTGTGGTGCCATGTTGCAGCCTCATGGGGAAGAGCTCTGTGCTCCTTTCCCCACTCCCACAGCACAGCCTGCCAGGCTGGTTCACCTCCCCTGCTTTCAACCGGACAAATGACACACTGCCACTGAACTCAGGTGGGTGTTATTGGATTCACAGCTCTGTTACCTATCTTGGCATTAGGAAATAGCCCCGAACTGCCTCTCCCAAATGTCAGTTTTGAAGTCAGTGCCTCCACAGAAGCAGGGCAGCCACCTCTTTCCGCTACCAGTGGAAATCCCTCCAGCATCCGGATGTTAAACCTTTGACCTTTATCTAATCTTGCCCATCCACCCCTTCCCACCGTTCACTATCGATGTCTCCACAGCTGTAGATGTGTTTCACCGGAGCCAAACTTAGTCATTTCAGGATCCCACAAGAGTACTGTTACTAGACCCTTATAATTTTCCATTGTGCCTCTGTTGAAATAGAGAATACTGGAAGTCTTTTACAGAGGAGTCTTATAAAATATGAACATCTGTTTGTTATGAAACTTAATGCTGACAGCTTGTAAGAGCCATCTAGAAGAGTATTTAACTCAAAGTGTTCTTTGTGTGTGTTGGAACAAAAGGTTTATATAGGTATACCGGAGGAGGCATCTGCTTCAGGTAAGATTTATTTCAAGATAGTGTCATTAGGGGCTTACAAAGGATTCAAATCAGAGAATGTGAATTCCCCAGAGACTCCTCTCCAAGGTGCACTTAAAATGCCAGATTTTCTTGGTTCAAGAACACTACCAGACATGTTTTGTTACCTGGATATACCTGCATTTCTTCAGTTCTGGCTTTCTACTGCCTGAGATGGTTTCATTATGAAGTGAAAATCACTGGCATTCACCAGCTGCATATGATGGTTCACAAGGTTATGCGTTAATATTCTGTGACTACAAAAAGCTGCCTCGGAGAGGTTAATTCCAATGGAAAGTTAACATACTTATCTTTGAAGTGATGCTATTGAATTATATTTGGTGTAGCAGTCTGCTTTATACCTTGGTTTTATATCATACCAGTTTAATAAGCAGCATGAGAACAGGAAAAGAGTAAATAGTGAGCTTTGTTGAAGGCATTCTTCAATTCATCTATGTATCCAAGGGGAATGAGAGAGTCACTCTTTTCTAAAATGCATCTGTCATCTTAATAGACCATTTGGTACATTGCCATATGTGAGTGTCAGATATTGCCAAAGGCAATATAATATTGTTAATAGTGGGATCCTAGAAATTAGAAATGGAAGAAGCTTATTAGATTTACAGTCTGCCCTTCTGTTGATATACTGCTAAATGACTTTCTCTGGTGTGTTCTGCAAGTGCATTTTAAATGAGTCCAAAGTTATACTCTGTTAGTCAGCCATCAGGGCTGAGGAACTCGGAGCCGGAGGAAGTGTGCAGGTTAAGTCTCAAGTCAGATGAATTTGTTCTCAGTGGAAATAATATTTTTTTGCTGAGATTGATTATTGTTTTGCCATTGATTCAAATGGAGCCAAGAAGACTAAAATTGACAAAGCCGTGCCTCAAAAACGAAGTGCAAAACAAAACATGCTGGTGGTGTTTTAATGTAACGCTGAAATATAGTTGGAGTATACTGTGGCTCTATGCTCCCCAAGTATTTTTGTATTTCAGTCATGATTTATGTACTTTTTACCCCTTTCCTCTTTTGCTTTATGAGCAACCAAGAAAAACAGGTGAGAGTACAGGAGAGACAAAATAACTGCATCCCACACCCAGAGTTAAAAAAGGAATATTTCTTCTAACCTACTTCAGTTGGTTTACCTCAGGTGTAATTTGAAACACTGGGACACCCAAAGGGAAACTGAACAGAGTGTAATTTTTTTAAGTTTCTAGTGTCCACTTGAAGAGATGCAACAAAATATTTCAGCTTAAACTTTGACTGACCTTAACTTGTGTGTACATTGCCAGTTCAAACATAGGTGTAAGCAACGCCATCCAAAACTGTGAGCACAACATAGCCCATAACACATTGTCTTTCATACCATCATATGAAATGTCAGCTTAGTAAATACTACTCTTTTGTATAATTTACTCTTTGTCTTATAAACCAAGACAAACCTCTGGTGACATGGACGATCTCTGTTCACAGTGGCTGGACCACACACGGACAGATTTATTTGTGAGAAATGAGAGCATATATATGCAGGACATACAAAATCTCCTGTTATTAATAATGCACTGACAGGATTATCCCTGAGTCTGGCTGGGCTGCTATTATTAAGCTTCCTGTCGTGTTATCTTTCAACCGCTTGTAGCTTTGATGGCCTTAAATCCCTGAACACACTCAAGACATTGCTAGGGATAGGTTCATCCTGGAGGGTACCACAGCCATACCAGCCAGGAGACCTATGGAAATGAGTTATACTTCCTCCCCTCCCATCCTGAAAGATGCAATGTTGTGAGAATGTGCACCCAGATCTCAGCCTCACAAGCAGCAGGGCTGAGCCCGGCTGTGCAGTGCAGATCAGGGCCTCAGGGCATGCAGCGGTTCATCTGCCTGATGAATTGTCCAGAATGGCATAAAGAAACCAAAAGGTTGATACCTTAGTTTTGCGGTAGGCAGATGTCCTCTGCAGCCCAGCTTGTTGGCTGCTTTACCAACCCCCAAAGCCTCTCAGAGATGCACCCCTAGTTTGCAGTCCCGTGCTACGTGCTCCATAGTATAGCATAAAGTCAACTGCACTTTAGCATGTAACCACGTTAAATGAGATTACTTTGCTCGTACTGAGCCTCCTTCTAAATAAGCCAGGCTTCAGAAAATGAGAAACCACAAAAATACCTGAAGCAATTTATTTTTTATTGACGTGATGCTACCAACTACAAGTGCCAGTTTAAATTAAAACTCACTCCCAATGATCAAAAGATGCACAGCCAGCCACTGCTTCCAAAGCTCCTCTCACTCGTGATGTTTTGAAAACAGGAGTAGATGAAATCCAAGAGATTTCTTACAGCCTTCTGGCTGTATTTAAGACTTCGGGGAATGGGCCTTCATCACAGTTTCAAACCACAGTGTAAACAACAGTTCTTGTTACCAAGAGAAATTACGGAGAGTTTTAAAAGATCAGGTGAAGGAATTAAATATAGAACTCTCTACCTTCCTGCAATTATTCAATATATTATAGCTTATATTTAGTCAGAAAAGAGCTCATGATGAACATATTTATAGCAAAGACAATTATAGAGTAGAAGAGGCAACAAAGTGGATTACTGATTTCTTTGCTTTTTGAATAATCAGTCTTGGTTATTTGCAAAACATTCCCCGGGGACGTCACTTAAAATACTTCTCTAACAGTGAAAGTGATGATATTTTGTGGCTCCTTTCACAAAAATGCATGGCTAATTCTATACAGTAGGCAGGGAAATCAAGCTGTGGTTACTGATACACCACTTTGCTTACATTTTTCTTCATTGTCTCCTGGCAGTACTTGGGGAATAAGTCCATTCCTGGACTGCTGAACTCATTTCGGAGAAACAGGGTGTCCTGGATTGTGCGTAACTCAGACCAACGTGAAAGATGATCAGGGCCAGTTGGGTTTCAGAGGCTTCATGAATATTTGCAATATACGCTTCTGCTGCAGCCGTCTTTGCACACATCCTAAGGAAGAGCTTGGGCCCAGCTCTAAAAGGGTCTGTATTCAGTGGAAATCTTGTTCCCTTTTCCAGCTCCACAAAGCTTATTAGGACTCTCCAGGGTGGCTCAGCAGCCACCTGGCCATACTGAGAAACTTAACTGGAAGTTACCTGTGGCAAGTCAGCCTTGCTTCTAATTTCAGGGTGTAAACTGGGAGTAATCCAAACAAGGTGAACCATGCTAGATATACCTACACTGACAAATGCATTGTTTTCAGAGGGTGATCCCTGCAGGCTCAGCGCTCATGGCTTGACCCCTTCAAGATAGTCTGGCCACATCCTGCACCACTTAGCATGTCTGTTCTCTGGGCCCCCTGTGATGCTCCTGCAGTTCCAGGACATCAAAATTATTTTGTGTGTAAATCTGTGGGGAGATTATTTGGTTCAAAGAGACCAAAATAATATGAGGGTTGTGCTGTAGGATAGTGCATTTCAGCATGAAACTGAAAGTATGAGTTATTTGCCCTAGTTCGTATCCTCAGGGCATGTAGAGGTGTCTGGGCTGTAAATCCCCCCAGGATACCATTGGAGGGCTACATGGGGCAAACAGAAACCAACCCAGGGGTGTCTTGTCCACACTGCCATTTGGGAGCAAAACCTGGAGTAACTCCAGAAATGCACAGGGCTTCATTTCAGCCAGAACTCGTTGATACGCCTCAAAAGAGAGGCTAGGAGTAAACAAATGCTTTGGTACCATGGATGCTTTGGATGACCGTGTGGATGATCAGCAACAGGGGCCTGGGACTGTTCTTGGGAGCTAAGCTGTTTGGCAGTGTACAGCTGCAACTCATGCCCAGACGTGGTAAACCAGATTAGATTCAAAACCTCCTGTCCCATGCAGCTTGCCTATTTGCAGTGCTCTATAACAGGTAGCCGTCTTGGCAGAATCCAGAGAAACAATTAAAATTCTGCACATTTAAATGCTCTCCGGGCAAGACTCTCCTCCTAGATCAGTGTATGCCAGCACTCAGCATTGATGTTTTGCCTTTCTTACATGTGAAGATCTCTCACGGTTGACAGTATCAAAGAGCAGATATCAAAACTCAGCGGTGCCTTGCGGATCCGAGAAAAATACTTTGCCCCCTCACAGCCATTTACACAAGATGCAATGTATACTACACATGGCATGGAAATGAAGCTGTCATTTTCGTAAGATTCCTTGTGATATTTCAAACCTTGAGAGTGAACTCTGATCAACATGTTCATGTGACTGGAACCTCTTTGTGCATACAGTCTCTTGCTGTCACACATTCTGGGGCTCATCGGGTATTCCTCTTACCAGTGAATCAGGTATTCAATCATTAAACTTTACAGAAATGGCAGGGTATAGAAATTTTTCATCCGTTCAGGTCTAAGTGCTCTTTCATTTCCCTAATTTTGATTTTTTTTCCCCAGGCCCACTTGTTCCTCAGTGTTTTTCACACTGCGTGAATCAGGTATTCAATCATTAAACTTTACAGAAATGGCAGGGTATAGAAATTTTTCATCCGTTCAGGTCTAAGTGCTCTTTCATTTCCCTAATTTTGATTTTTTTTCCCCAGGCCCACTTGTTCCTCAGTGTTTTTCACACTGAAAAACACTGTTCAGTGTTCTGAAAACAAACATAAACTAGATAAAACTCTCTCTGTCTACCAAAAAATTAAGTCTAACCTAACTGGAAGGCAGAAAAAAAAAGGCAGCATAAATACGCTTGCAGCCGCACTTTAGGGCAAACTTCAAAGTAACTCCATGCAGGGTTCCTGGAGGTAGTTTGCTCGGGTATGACACATAGAGGCAGCAGCACTGTGCAGAGCTGTGTACATGAACATAAAAAAAATGTTAGGCTACTTCAGTAATTTATCTACAACTTTGATGTAGCTCTCCTATTGCTAACGATATGTGTGCCATGCCATTTGGGAACTGTGTTTTATACTACTAGGGCAATATTCATTGGTATGTCTTCTGGCCCTTGGAAGAGGCACTTCTATGAGAGGCAAGCAAAGCAGAAAAGGACATACATACCAGGCTATATATTTTTTTCATCTGAGTTCTTCGAAATGTTAATATCTCTGAACACGTCTTCTGAACACCTGTATTCACCTACTGAGAACCTGCTCCATAAATAGTCTCTCTCACTCTGCAAAAATTCGTTCATTATCCAATTTAAGAGAAAAAAAATCTCAGGTAAAAATTCCTGTTCATTTCTCTCCCCAGTTTTTCCACGATAAGCCTCAGGAGAAAAAAAAAAAAAAAAAAAGGAAAAAAGATTCCTCCCCAGACAACTGTCTTTTTCCAGGCACTCACATCACTGTACATATTGACCTCAACAGGATAAGAATTAACCCCACTGGCTCTGCTCCCAAGGCCTTACAATCAAAGGGCCAGTCACTGTACAGATACTGTTTCTACTGTATCCTCAATGGACAGTAAAACACATGCCTGAAGGAGGAGTGAAAGAGAAGACATCAAGCATAAAGAAAGGGTAGAAGTGAGAAAAAGCATTCAGGAAATCCAGATGCAAGAATGGAGACAGCTATTTCAAGTAAGCGTGACATGAACAGGCACAAACTGATGCCCAGGGCAATGAGAGGCAATGGGAGGGGCTAATATTTTAGGACCTGAACTTGTTTTGGGGTAGTTTTGCCAGAATCATAAGCACAAGCTCAGCTACCATCAGCATGATGCTTTTCCCTGGTTGTTTGACTATGCAGAAACAGTTGCTGAGGTGTCTGTTGTAGGTCTACTTGAGTTCCTGCGCTGACCTCTAATTAACTTCACATTTATTAGGCTTGGGAGGGATCTTCCCTGCAATGCAATTTGGTAAAGACAAATGGAAGCACAACATAAAATCCTTTTCTAGTGATGTTTCTGCAATGTCAGGACTTACTGGTAAAATTCCAAACCCATCACTGTCCTTTCTCTTCCTCTGTCCCACTCCAGTGGCAGAGGAATATGAAACCCTATGTCTCCTCATAGGATCTGAGACTCACGGGCCATGGGTTCCCAAACTCCATGAGAAGCAGAGCATGCAGGCACATCTGGGGGAGTACTCCTTGGCAGATAGATGCATTTGTGTCACATCAGTAGAGGCAGAAATTGCTTTACTTTCACATGCACTTAACTACACCAAACTGCCACAGCAGAGAGACCAGGTAATGCAGAAATCTGGACACCTTTTGTGTGTTAGAGCAAAAACAGGCAGATAAACAATTAAGCAAATGCATTGTATTGAGCTTGAGGTCTTGATGCTGTGAGAGAGAATTTGGTGAATGTAGTAAAAATATAAATTAGGCGAAGTGGGATTTTTTGATTGTTGTAGTTGAACAGGTGATTGCTTACAAGACTGAGCAATAAAGATCTCAAAAATGCTTCAAACATATCTTGACAGAAGTTAGGGAAAAACTACTGTATTTATTTGTTGAGCAGAGATTTACCATCTACAGCAGCTAAATCTCTTCTGTCTTGAAGTGGCAGTAATCAAACTTCAAAGAACAGATCAGGCAAGCAATGAAAAGGGATAAGAATTTCTTGGAGACAGACAGTTAGATTTTTTGATTCTCATAAAGTTTTTTTTCCTTTTCTTCTTTTCTTAAGTTGTTATTAAAGCAAAGCCTCCTTCTTCTGTGGCCTGTAGTAAACACAGTGCTTTCTGCACTGTCTTATTTCCATTAAGCCAACTATGTATTGGATATACAGGAGTCACTTTTTTTCCCTGAATTTTAGCATTTAATATCTCTTCCTTCCAACAAACACACATACATAAAACTTTCATCCAGTGCTGGGACTGGGAGTGAACTTCAAAGAGAGCAGCATCTGCCCCTTCCTTAGGCAGCTTTATCTTTAACCTTTGTCCTCTCACCTCCTTCCAAAATGGTGATGAGAAAGTACAGTTCTATCTGATGTACAGTATGATGTAAACATTGTAAATAACTAAGTGTGAATAGAGCAACTTAAGTCCCACTGCTGCCTTCTGCAAAGGTTTGTCAATGCTGGCAACTGTTCCAGTTAGGCAGAAACCCAATACACTTGTTCTGATTGGTAGGATTCTTGTATCACAAAATCACTTTCCCATCCATCCTCTTAGCTGGGTCCCTGAAGAGCTACCAAGAAAGAAAGAGAAGGAAGAGAAAGGAAGAGCAGCCCCATACTCCATCAGGAATTACTCCAAACCTCCGCAAGTGTAGTGGGAAGGAGGGGAGGTTGAAATGTCAAGCAGAGGTAAACAACCGTAGGTATAAAAAAGAAAACCAGGAGGGAAAACTGTAGTGACTCAGACCTGTGACACCATTTAGTCTCCAAGTCCCATTCATTAATATTAAAAACAATTTTGAGAGCTATACCCTCACAACAAAATTTTCTTTCCTTTCCCAGCAGCAGATGCTCACCTGGAACTTACTGATATTTTCCCATTCTTCTCCTCCTCGGGTTTAATTTCCCAAGCTCTCTGTTTTCTCTTCATTATGCACTTACTTTCCAGCTTGTTTCATTTGGGGGAACAATGCCTGCACCGTTCTTCTCAGAAAACAAATAATATGATATACTTCTGCATATGGTACAAGACCAAATTGCATTTTTGCTTCCTTAGCTGTCCAAGGGAACTCATTAAAGAATGAGATGAAGATCTCACTCTTCAATCAAATAAACTAGATCAAGGTTAGCACAGACCAGTAACTAAAGTGTCGTATTCTGGCTCTACTGCTCAGGCAGGCAGTAAGGATATACACAATAAAACAAACATAAACCATTAACATGGAGTTGTGAACTCTAATAGGTTTTGGCTTATTGCCTTTGCAGGAGCACACTGTGCCAGTGAAGTACAGAAATTACACATTCAGGCAAATAGTCCGGGAGATGGTGGCAGAGTGCGATCTTTCAGACCTTTGGAGCTATTTAGCTGCTCTCAAAACACACACACAACAACTCTGATAATTACACTCACTGCAAAACCTAGGCATGGCGCACTGGAAACCTTTTAGGGGCTCTTTATCATTTCCTGCTTTTGCCAAAATAAGGCTAATTTACTCCTATTTCAGCGGGCTCAGGCAGAGTGAGAGAAGAGAGACTGGATTGTCAGCATTATTGAAAAGATTCATGATTAGTCACACTCACTTGAAGACAAGTTACTTGCCAGACACTACACCACTCATTAAAAGACCTGCAAGCTGGCAGCCCTCCAGCAGCTGTGAAACAGCTCCAGGGCTGGCAGGCCCAAGAGGACCTCTGAAACCCCATGCTCTCCCACACTCTGGAGTGCGAAAGGCCAGTTCAAGCATGCCTGGGTGCGATTGTCACCCCAGGAGTTCAGCAAATCGGTCTCATGTTCTACAGTGGGAAAAAAAAATTAAAATATTTGGGAGCCCAGCTGGTGTTAACATCAAGGTAATGCTTTTTGAGGCTAGTCTGAAACTGTTGCCTTTGCACGGCTCCCATTTCTCTGCAAGGCTCACGCTTGGGTGGCCAGAAGATTCTTTCAGTAACCTGGGAACTTGAAGTGTTTCTTAACCTGCTTCAGCTCTGATCCAGTTCCTGCAGGAGACATTGAGGTATGTTGGAAATGCCCTGCTAGCTCAGGCCCACGAGAGCTGGTTCCCCATTTGCAGTTTCATTTCCATGCCCTTGACTTTGTCATTGATTTTATGTGATGAGAAAGGGGAAACAACATCTCATCCCTCTCCCTTACACACTTGAGTGTGCATCTCTCTGGGTTTGCCCCTTCTCATTCGGCGCGAGCCCAAGCCAATCTGTCCCAATTTTTCCAGCTCTCCCAGCACTTGATGAATGCTGACTTCCCACCCACTCTCCAGAATCATCAGAAGAACGAGACGTTCACGTGTACCTTGCAGATTATTGTAAAACAGGGGATGTAAGAAACAGCATTAGCAAGCCATGTTTAGCTCACTTAACCCAGGCACTTCGTGGGGTGCACAGGGGTGAGGGTTGGTGAGATGGTCAAGCCAGTCCAGCAGCTCCCTGGCTCCCAACCGCACATTTTCCTCTCCCTCCCTCTTGTCTCACCATCACCCAGTTCAGCTCTCCTATCCCCCTGCTAGCTCCAGCTCTTATGTTCATCTGATCCCTCAAGTATTCAAAAAGCTAACTAAGCCCCACCAGCTCCTGCAGCAGTCCACGCGGGGAGAGAGGGGTGGCTCCAGGGGGCTGGTCAAGCTGTGTCCACCACAGCAGAGGGAGATGTCCCCTACCCTCGGCACCTTGGGGAAGTCCCTGCAGCCTGGTGGATCAGCACGGCCCTGTGCCAACATGTGCCGCCTTCTAAGCTGAGGGCTGAGCCACAAAAGACATCTGAAGGACTTAAGTCCCAAATGAAGAGCAGCATGTGTGAGTGTGTATGGGGAATAATTACTTCTCCCAATAATCTGAAGCAAAGTAGAGTTTCCATGGGGAAAAGTTATTTTTAGTTAATCACTCTTGCTTTTCCCTATCCCTCTCTTGTAAACAAGCTTTTAACAGAAAACTAGTGCACGGTATGCTCCTATTATGCTAGATTTATATATTGCAAGTGCAGGGGGGATTCATCTTCACACTGAAGAAGTTAAACTGCAGTGTATGAATAGCAGTCCCCATGGAGAAAAAATCCTCTTCTTCATCCATCAGTACCAAGTTTAAACCTTGAGTGGTTGCACTCAAGCTTTTTTCCTGTCTGCAGTGGCACTGTGTTGTAATATTGGCACCGTACAAACACCTCTGAGGAATCCTCACAGCACAGTGGGGATCGCAGGGCTGACCTTGTCCCCTCCGTCATCCCGCAGAGCTCAGCCCCAAGCCATTGCCCAGCAAAAGGCGAGGGAGGACCATTACCATCACTGAATCCCAGATGCCACCTCTCCCCCCTTTCCTGGCCACATGGTAGCTCTGAAGGACTTCTTGTGAATTTTCACATGATGGAGACTAGGCGTTATGAGTTCCAGCTTGAGTTTTTATGTACTCAGTGCTCGGTACATCCTCTGGGCCTGTGCAAGTTTAGGAGCCGTGCTAGTCACACCTCATTTCTTCCAGCCATCTGCCACCATCCTCACTAGAAACAACCTGAGAGTGCTTCTAGGCCTAGCAAAATGTTGCCTCTGCTTTGTGGAGACCTGGTGCATTCCAGAAGTCACATCATAACTTTCTCCAGTGATCCTCATTTCCACTCCTTGTCCTTCCCTCCACCCTTGCCTCCCCAAAATACTGATCATGGGACTGCACTCTGAAGTGACTCAGTGAAATAATTTGAACTCAAAGGAAAAATAATCTATTTCCCTATGTATTCATCTATCTACCTATCTATTTATCTGCCTATCATCTCTTTGTGGGCAGATTAATTTTTTAGCCCCATCCTTCCACCAACACAGCTTACTACCTATGGTTGTTCTGGCACAGCTGAGGAGGTGGTGAGCAATAGGGCTGGTGGAACAGGAGCACGGGAACACTTTGAGCTGGATTAAACCACTGAGGTCGATACACTGTATAACAATGTTATCCCAGCCCAGCTGCGCGACTCTCCTGGCAGTGTGTGCTACCCCATTCCTTGCCCTGTAATTGCACATTTTGACTTTCCATGGCAAACCTGACTAAGAGCTTCCCACACCTGCCCACTCCCAGCTGCTTGCTGCTGCATCCTTCCCAGCTGCCTCCCCAGTGTGCAGATTCAACTGTGCATGTGGCTACTATCTAAAAATGGATGGGTGTTGTTTTCTTTTTTTTCCTTTTCGGAAGGAAAGGAAGTGATTTCGGTCACTATAAGGAAATGCACCGAGCTGAGAAGCAGTAAAATTGGAGCTGAGGGGAAGGCTTTAGGGCGGCAGGATTGTGAGGCAGGACAGAAACATATGATTAAGATATAAGATGGAAAAACACCTGGAGAGGCTTGGCCTTCTATATTCGTGCAGAAACACAAAAGAAATCAGGAAAATCCTGATGTAAAGTGTAACACTTTTCTTTCCATTACTGGAGCTTCTTTGGACATCTTTATTCCACTTGCTGACTCAAATCAAAGTTGTGAAGGTTTTGGATTGAGAACATATTCCTTGTAAAATGTTACCGTATTTCAACAAGTGCAAATTAGCTTCTTCTGCCTCTTGTTCCTAATCCATTCAAAACCCCCGCAGGTGACACATTGAGGTACAGCAGCCTGGACCCCTTCAGATGAAAGGAG
Organism: Pygoscelis adeliae; assembly: GCF_000699105.1. Lineage (NCBI taxonomy): Eukaryota > Metazoa > Chordata > Aves > Sphenisciformes > Spheniscidae > Pygoscelis > Pygoscelis adeliae. Next base: position 1,286,067 of record NW_008824368.1, read on the forward strand.
TCTGATTCACCTCCCGTACTTACGCACACCACTACCTTGGGCTTCCCCTGCTCCAAGAAACAGCTTTTAAAAATAAAATATTCTGGGGAAAAATAAGATTTAATACAGAGAATTTTTCTCTAGCCAGAACCTACATTTGAAAGATTATATTCTCTTCCTTCAAGCATACTATGCTACAGAAATTCCCAGCTACCGGACTCAGGAGTGCAGTTGCGGGAGTCAGGGTGGTGGGTAGGGCTCATTCACATTTGAGAGTGCATATTGATGCATATGTCCAGGGAGTGCATATCCAGGACATATTTTAGAGAGCTGTTAATGTTGGTGTGGCTTGGACAACATTTTAAAAGGCAGTTTCCCCCTCTCCTCACCAGAGATGTATCCAAAGCACTTACAGTGATAAAGTTTCTAACCATTTCCCTGAACAAGTGACCTTTATCATCCTTAAAAATCCCCTCTTCTATTCCATCCCCCTTTGCTGTCAGCACGGATGCCGGCCACCTGCCTGATCCCACACTGCCTCGCTGGACTCCCCCTGTTCAGCAAGGATGCTTTCATTCTGTCTAGAACGTCTTACTGGCCGAAGCTGAACCTCTTGGTCACAGATTCATGTCCAGCGCTTTCTGGAGACTTCTGGAAATACCACAAAGCCTGCCACAGAGCTGCCACATCCCGTGGAGCAGAGAGGGAGCCTCCAGCCCATGTCAGGTGAGTGCCGGTACGTTTTCAGGAAACAGAGGCAGACAGTGAGCGTGAGAGCGTAGGACGTGTGAGCTGCGGCAGAAAGTTAGCGATGAACACCAAAGAATCCCAAAATTATGTGTTGCAACCCACAAGCAGTTCCAGGGGAGTTTCCATTCAGGACTGTGACTCAGCAGACAATACTGTCACAGACAATAGCATATCAGTCTCAAGTCACCACGAAAACCAACTTTGATGATCGGCCTCTTCTCAGATGAGTGATTGCCTTGCCCCCATGGTTTTTTGTAACTACCATTTTGCTCTCACATAAAATGTTGACAAGGCAAGAAACCAGAAAACTCTAGGCTCTGGCAGAGTTGGTTTCAAAGTTAGAGCACAAAACCCATGGTAAAACACCTCGGTTTCTTCTGGAGCTGCACACATGACTTGTTGAGGAAACATCTGCTCAGGAGCAACCTGGCCTGGAAACTGGCTGCAAGGTAGATTAGCTCAGTGTGCTGGAGCCGTGCAAGGTTCACCATGAGATGGCAGCCTTCCCCACCGCCTTTGCACACCCTGTATGCTGCAAAGAAGATGTGCCAACCCCAGCTTCAGCACAGAGCAGTTCTGTCTTCCCAGCAGGGATGGGCTGCCAAGAATTTAACAAAGGGCTCCCTCAAAAAAAAAAAAGAAAAAAGAAAAAAAAAGAAAAATCAGCCTTCCTTTGCAATACATACAGTGATCCCTTGGTGAAATCCTTTTCTTTCCTTCAAACAACCCCCAAATTTAGTAATTACACATTTTCAGTGCATGTTCTCCCCACACAAATCTACCAGCTGCAGACTGTCCCCACAACTGAACTTGGCAGTCCTCATCTACACCGAGCTCAGGATCAGCATGGCACATCACCATCTCCCTGGTGCTGCTTTGCACTTGGTAAAGGCCCCCACGTGCTGCCAGCCATGCCACGGCTACAGGGGCTCCTTCGTGGGTTGAGGGACAGCAGGAGGTGGGGTGGACAGGCACTATGACACTCAATATTCCCATGGCTCCAGTACCTTCTGGAAGCACATTCAACACGATGTCGATGGAAAGAGCTGGCATGAAGGGGTAGGAGTAGGGGGCTATTGACCCCATAGCAATCCAGCAAACTCAGCTTGTGTTGAGGAGCCCACCAGGACTTACACTGTGGAGTAACTTGTGCCACCCCCTTCTTTAAGGACACAGAGACACCAGGCAGAAGTCTACCTCATGCTGGTCACACCTGTATGTTATATCACAGAGAGGATCCAGACAGATTTGGAAATATCAGAATATCTTCCTACACTCCTGGTAGTTGTGCAAGTAGGAGATAACCCAGGGGACATAGATACCACAAACTTAAGGAGAAATAAAGGAAAAAAGTCAGCCACTGAGCTGAGTTGTCTCTTACTTAAATAAGTGGGGTCACTCCACATGTAGGGTTGTGTCAATTTAAGCCCGTTTCAGTGAATTTTGATTTGAAAACGCACTAATGTGAATCTGGAGAATCAGCTTTGCCTTGGATGAGTCAGACAAACTCTCATGTGTCAGATGCTGACTTCAGTCACACCACTGTGAATCTGGGCTCATACCTCTGCAGGCAGCAGTGTGATTTCAGTGGGATAATTGTGCAACTGTGATCAAAATCTGCCCCGCTCACCTCAAGGTGTTGTACTGGTATTACTGACAGCAGCGTCTGACCTCTTGCAACTTCAGTCTTCACTGGGTTTACACGTGAACAGAGGTCGGCCGCTGAGCACACCGCTGACAACAGGAAGAGACAGAAGGATAAATGAGCAGGACTTGCCTCTAATATCAGCTTCACTTACTCTGCTGTACAGCTGTGTCAGCAGGGGTGTAAACGTGGCACAGCCTGCTCCCTTCTCCAGGATCTCCAACCTTCATTTTCAGAGCTAGATCCAGAGCAACTTCATTGCCTTCAACAAAGCGATTCCCAACTGGCCCTCGCATAAAGAGGAGCTGAATCTGTCCCTCTGGTTTTTCATTAACACCACACTTGATGGATTTTTAATTGTGCTAGTGAGTCCCACTATGCCTTTCACAGCTTTGTTCAGGCTATAAATACAACGGGCAACTTTAAAATCACAGGCAGCAGCCAAGCTTGTATACTGAAAACATTCAAATATAGATGACTTTTCACCTTTACTTGCCAGAGGCCAAATTCTTTCAAACAATGATAAACCTTATTTAACCAGGAAGTCTTCGAAATTCTGGAGTGGGCCTAAAGGTCATGAGGTCTGAGATGACCTTGAAAAGTGACTTTTATCTTGGTGGACATCCTGGTGACTCAAGGCTTAAACAAATATGTTCTGATATCTAATTCTCCCAAGAGTAGGTCTCTGGTACCAAAGGTTATATACTTAGTGAAGTATTCTGTGCAGACATGCAGACCTGGGAGCCATTGTATGTATTTCCTCATAATTAAAAGGGATTACTCCTAATTAATAAATACAGGTCTTTAGTAGGAGGAGGATTTGGAAATTCAAGGATATGCAGACTTCCTGCAAAACACATGGCACTTGATATGATGATTACACAGGATCAGAAGATGCAAAGCCAGAGGCAGAAGGATAATCATAAATCTTTAGATCCAAGCATAGAGATTTTGTTATTTTGGAGGAAAGCAAGCAAATAACATGGATGCAATTGCACCAAAGGCACTTATGCATAGAGCAGAAGCTAGCAAGCTGTGCATGAAGCTGCAGCTATTCCTGTTCATGCTCATGGAAATAACATGCAGGCCAAGCAAACAGGGTGGTAGAGGCAGAAGACAAATGAGGGAGCAGGGTGAGAAGAGGCCTGCATTAGGACCAGAGCTCTGAAATCACCTAAAAGATGTGGAAAAGAGAGAAGCGGCAGCAGAGTTAGGAGGCTGCAAGCCTCCAGCATCTCAAAGCACTGCATGAGTAACAGGCTAAGCATGCAGGGCTGGGTGGAGCACCTCTGGGCCATCACCCAGGCAGGGCAGCCCCACTGCAATTCCATTCATCTGAGGGCACTTACTCCAGGGATTAATTGCGGCAAGAACCACAAAGGTACAAAGGTGCTTTTGAGGTGCCTGAGTATTGCTGGGCAACCCAAAAAAGGCTCTGTCTGACCCTGTAGGTACTCTGGCATTCAGAAACATCTACCCCTCTCTGACATGTAGAAGTGGTGTTCTTTTGCTTGTGACTGGAGCATCTTGCTCCATTCGCTTTGGCATTGCAGTCTGAAACTCTGTGATACCTAACCCTGCATCTTCTCCTATATTCCCAGGCTTGTGTTGAGCCTGGCCAGGTATGAGACCCCTGCAGTGCACCAAGCAGCTGCTGTGTTCCATATGCATAGGTTGTGGGTATCTGTAAAACCCCTGTGATTCCTCACCAGCATGGATTATAAATATATGCAGGTAACAAGCTGGGAAGTTAACTTCAGGGCTCCTTCTCTGCAACAATTTCCTTGCTTTCCTGCTCTTCCTTGCCTGCTTTCTCTCCTTCGGTTCAGGTCTCTTTGGCTCTAACTCTGGTTTTATCCTCATTGTCTGTAGACATGTATGTGAGTCATGTAGGTGAACATTGGCATTTCTACTCCATAATAAATGCCACTTTTATTGCAGCACGAGTAGGCATTTAGAAGGTGTTTTACTTAATCTTTCCTGTGTATGTTGCAGACAAAAGGACACATACCAGGAACCGCAGGCTGATCTTCAAGAGCCTGATCATTACTACAGAAAAAGTAATGGAAAGACTTGCCTTAAGACAGCTGTTCTGTTGCTGTAGATCAGTCCCACTTCATGAGTTCGATGCTGAGGGTGCCTCTGAATGGGGCAAAAGGGCAACTGCCAGCAAGTTGCATGGGGAACCACCTTATCTCACTAATAGGATATGCCACATAGAAAGCTGGATCTTAAATCCTGTCTCTGTCAAGGACTTGAGTGCTTTATTCTTGTCTGAAAAGGGATATTTCCTTCCACTTAGAAACCACAGCTCTAAATCTTTTTACTGGAGTTGGTCATTTAAGCCCTTTAAAACCTCCCCCAAAGAACATCTGACAAAGAATGTGGGGTTCACACCCACATCATCCTCCTGTCCATTAGCTCAACATTTAAAGCATAACTAAATCCCTCTCTTCCCCAGGAAGTGGAGGGAACTAAGCCCATTCCCGTCAAGACGGAGCCCTTTCTGAGTATATGCAGGCAGAGCTGTGCTGGAGATAGGTTGGTCCCATTTGATTAAATAATGGCTGAAATCAGAGACAAAACCCGAACTGCCTGTTACAGCCTGCTTCAGTGCCCTCCTTCTTTGTTGCTGCTCTTTTCCCTTTGACCATATTGTTAGTCTTCATTTCAGGAGGCAGCTCCTTTTGCTCTACACAGTCTCAGACTCAGACATGGATGGCCCTGCCTCACCTCCTGCAGCTCAACTTCATGTCCCTTCCCTCATGTCCCTTCCCCAAGGCCTCTTGCTCCTCTTTCTGAAGAAGGTGATCTTGAAAGGCTGAAGTGCTCCTGTGAGCAGAAGTAGATCCTGAGGCATTTGGGGAACTTTACTGTTGAGCATGAAGGTCCCCGGGGATGGCAGGTGCCTCCAGGGTTCAGTGGCAGCACATCTGGGCATTTGAGAGTGATAGTTTTGCACGCAGCATCTAAATCCTCCTGTGGCCCCAGCCACAAACCTTAAAGCCTAACCCCCCAGACAGCAGAAACCTGGTTCAGAGGGATATTGAGCGGTTGTGTCACCTGTATGTTTCCAGGTGCATTGTGTGCTTTGCTGGTCCTCTGAAAAACAGGGACATCCGAAATAAAAATTTCTCAACAAAGTACTGTCACTGAACTGGTGAAACAAAACCTGGCTATATTATTCTGTATACTCGGACCATACCACTTTGATAAAAATTGATAGCCATATTCAAGGCATGCAAATGGCAAAGTGTTACTCATCTAGAAAAAGGGTATCACAGTGTGATTGCAAGGCTGGGCTCGTTATTTTTTTGCTATGCATCAGCAGTTTACATAGCAAAGGCTTCACTTCATTTAACAGCAGAGCTCATTCAGAACTGGTCAGTGTAAGGTACTGTATTTATAGGGCAACCAGCCTGCCTTGTAATTCTGTATCACTCGTGTCACACCAAATTTATACCTGTAAATTTCTCCTCTAAATTCTCCTGGCATTTCTATGAATTTTATACTCTATCAGTTCACCAGTGTGTTTACATACCCTTTCCACACTTATATTAGTTTTTAACTCCAAAAATCGTTGAGTTAAAAAGTTATCTGAATGATGGCTAATCAAAGACTAAGCAGGCTTTGCACTTGGTAGAAAATGGCAATAATTCACTTTCAGTTGAGGTTTCTTTTCTTTTGGGCACACATGCACACAGACACATCCTAGTATTAGCTGTGTCAGATAAATCTGGGAGTAGCTAGGCTAAGCAAGATCAATATGATGGTGTTGATAGGTGAACTTTCAGTGGTAAGCTAAACAACTGGTTTACAATATTCATTATATTCAGCCCTAAATCCCACTGCTGGTTTTATTTGTGTACATCAGGTTTTCAAGATTTCTGAGGTATGGGAAGTCAATAGGACACTTGATTGTGTGTAATGTAATGGCAAGTGGAGCCTCCAGCTCTCAATGGTTTTATCTAACCTGCGCTTGGTGCTAATGCTATTGCAGAAGCACCCAGGGCACTAGGCATGCTGGAGGGGAGAGGTACTGGTGTGCTCACCTGAGCCCTGTTCTGACAGGATGGGAGGCCATGATCTGTGGAGGTAAAGGTTTGCAAGCTTTCCTGGGTTTGCTGCTACAAACCTAGCCTGTGAGAGGTGCTCCTAGCTGTACCTACATTGTTTTGTAGAGCATAGCTGGGACTCAGCTGACACTGCGAAATCATCTTTTGAGGGGTTGATACATATTTACACTCCTCTCCTCAAGGTAACGCTAATAACAATAATAACAAATAATACTGAAACAAGACCATTCTTTTGGGAAGGAAAAGAAATGTATTGACCAAGACGCTGAGGAGATTTATTGCCAGCATAAAAATTATAGTAAATGGTTTTGAAATCAATTCCAAGGTGAAACATTTCCTCCTCATCACGAAAGGTTATTGATGAGCTTAGGAAGGATACATAAACATTGTCCACTTCTCACATTCTAAGAGTTCTCTACTAAAGGACACCACAATTCTTCACTCATTTATATCCTTGTACTGTCCTGGCTACACCAACTCTACAATATGTGTTTGCATTCTTGTGTGTGTAAGTGGTAATGGAAAGTCGGGGGGGTGGGGGGAAATAATTGCTAAGGTTGCCCAGTCTTTCTCATTAAGACTTCTCACACACACACACAAATTCATTTCCGCTTTAGAGCTGGACTTATGAACATCCAGTGTCTGCCTCGAACTGACTGAAACCTCATCTAGAGAGTGAATCAGCTTGTGATTCATATTGGAGCTAGGAGAAGAAAGGCAAAGGCTGTTCAATGCCGTCCCCTCAGAAGCCCTTCTGGCATATCTATATGGTTATTCTGCCCTTAGCTTCTTTGCTGACTTGCCCCAAAAAGAAGCACCACCTAATTCTGGTAATATTTGAGAAATGGGTGCTTATCACAAGGAATTGGCTGGATATCACCTCATTTGATACACCCAAACAAACTAATCCACTATGAGTTGGCCATAGTGTCTGTTTGGGAGTAGCGTGGTTGGACTCGATGATCTTAAAAGCCTTTTCCAACTGAAATGATTCTATGATTCTATGATTCTATGATTCTATGATTCAGTGACCTACAGGGAAATAGTCTGTTTCTCCCCTGAAACATCCTGTTAGGTTTGAAATGAAATTGCTCTGAATGAATGTACTCCACTGATTGCTACGGCAGAGAGATTGTATGTCATAAATTCTGCCCTTTTACTCACCACAGGCAGATTGTCCTTTGGTGACAATAATGCAAACCTGGGCTGAAGATGGGGAGTATGTCTCCATGACCAGTAAGACACTCTCTGTGTGCAGCTTCCTGTGGAGCCTTGGAGATCACAGATTTCTAACGAGTTTTTGTGAGTGTTAAATGTTCTTATACAAGTGAAAGACAAAAAAATGACTCACAGAATGAACAGAAATTCAGATTATTTTCCCCATGGAAAATTCCATATTTGTTTTGTCTCTAATCAGAATGAAACATAATGCGTTAACATTATTTGAGGAATCTCAAGTTGCCCCAAAATTGTTTCTTAAATGTGATACAAAAATGTTTCAATGTTATCAACTAAAAGAAAGTGTTTGGCTATTTCTAAATCCAAATATTTCATTCTGTATGTCAATGCATTTCACTGATGGTCGATTCAACTTAAGTTACACTCAATGCCTCGGCAAGATCTTGGTACTCCACTGTCTTTTGTTGTTCTTTTTCCCCACTGAATTGAACTTCCTAGACAAACTATACTTCTTGTAATGTGTCTGCAAGGGCTCCCTTGGTACCAGCTACAGATCTCAGAATGCATATGCAGTTTAATGGAACATTTTTAAAAGAAACAGAGGTTGATTTTCCTGAAGGAGACATATAGAAAAAGAAGACAGTCATGGAAAGTCAGGATTTTGTAGAAACTGCAATTTCAGTGGAAGTTTTCCAGCTGAGCAAGAGCAAAACCAGCCATTTGTAATATTGACAGTAGGCTGAAAAGCTAAGTAAATAGACCTGGACTGCCACATGCCCTGTCCCTTACACCCACAATGGCTTTTTCTTCATTCTTATCTGTGGCAGCATTTGCCAGCCCTAGACCTAGGTTGTGACTCTCCTAAGAGGAAAGCAGGCAGGTGTCTAAATTACAGGGGAAAAGGAGGAGGAGGAGAAGAATGAACTTCCTGGAGGCTTCAGTTTCCATAGCTCTGCTTCTTATGCAGACAGAGTCAGAAATACAAGTACATGAGCTAGGAGTAACTGAAGAAAATAAAGAAAAGACTGCTCTGAGTTTTTGCTTTAATCTATTCTCTCAGACAAAGGTTAAATTACCATTTGAATGCCACTGTAGAAGAGCTAATAATGTTGCTTTTATGTTCCAAGGATCCTCTCTCTTGATAATACAGCCTTTTCAACTCCAATTAAGGAAAGCTATGGTTCCAATCATCTCTATGCTGAAGATCTCTGTTTTTGCCATCCAAGAGCTGGTTGCCCTGTTGCTCCCTCATCGATTTCCTGCAGTGCTTCAGGTGGTGCTTCAGAAACAGCTGACTGTGAGGATATGCTTCTGTAGTTAGAGAACTATACTTTGAGGTCTTTATGAAATTATGCCAAGTGGCTTGTGATTTCCAACTTCTGGACCCCAGGGAGAAATATGAACCCCTGGCCGAGAGCTGAACAAAAACCATGGTACTGTATTACTGTCCAAGAAAGCACTTTTGGGCTACATTTGAAAATACACTCTCCCTCCTGATTAGGATACTGTGTTTTCATTGCCATTTAGAATGGATTTAGCTATCTATGGAGGTTATCCTGCAGACTTTCCAGGCTTTCCCATTGTAAGTTATGTGTACACTAAGGAGGAAATCAAAACAAATGCATATTTGTCTTCAGCACTGACAATGGTGTCAAGTGGAAGACAAACACAGCCAAAGCAGCAAAAGGAGTAACAAAACTACTTACAAAGAATGGAGCCAGTACATATCATTTTAAAAAAGGCTGCTAATTGTTCAGCACAAAAATCCCCAGCTCTGTAGGTTGCAGCGGGAAAGCATTTGCAGAGTGGTGTATCAGGGTCCAAGTGAGGACCAAGGCACAGTCTATCCTATCATTGGTGTTTGCTCCTGACTTTCCCCATCCTCACAAGCCACTGCTGACACTCCTCTGGCTCAGAGGCCCCGCTGGAGCTGTATTACCTCCTTCTGCAGTTGGTCTTACACTGCTTTGGACAAGCAGGGAAGAATGTGTCCAATTGACCAGGGCCCCAGGTGGGGAGAAGCCCACCCCCATTTCTCCCAAATGCCTTAGTCAGCTTCTGAGAGGTCTCTCTATTCATGAATATTAAATAGGCTGAGCACATCTGGGAGGACATTTATGGCAACTGCAAGTCAGGCCTGTGCTTCTCTGGTCCAGGAACCTGACCCTAAAGGGAACCTGTATCCAGAGACAGTTATTTCCCAAACCAACAAGGCAGAAATTAATTTAAGTCCTCTCATATATTCCTTCCATGAAGGTCTTCTTCACTGCTGGCTCAGGGTATTTACATATTCCGTATTCTCACTTACGAACCCTTTATGAAGATAAGGGCAACCAAGAATGAGGGGACAGATCTGCTGGAGATGACGCTGGAGAAAGTAACAGATCCTCAATCATACTCCAGGTGCTGATGGCATGATCCCTTTCCCAGTGCTCAGGCCTCCTCAGAGAGGCCAGGGTGGAGCTCTGTTCTGACTTTAGTACATTAATTAATGGTTGGAGTTGATATGACTTGTGGAAAAGGAGCAGGACCTGAATCTACTTACAGTCTCTGTTCAGCTCTTTGTCCACGCTCTATAATTTGGGAAGCTCCTCCTATGAACACTACTGCACTCATCTCAAAGTCCTGGATAGTTCCACACCTACATACTGCCCAAACAGACCAGGAGAAGAGGACTGCAGGGCTCCCAATTACACAAGATGCCTGTCTAACCCTTCCACGAATCCCACAAAGCTCTTGGCTTTTGGGTTGTGCGTCAATAAGTTTTGCAAGATAGTTCTGTGAGAGGTCAAAGACCTCTGTCCTGCAACTGAGTATGTGAAACTATGCCTCCTCATAAACGCTGTCATTATTACATTGCAGTAGCATTGCAAACACTATGGCCTTGCACACACTAGGAGGAACTGCAGTGTTCCATTTTATGGCTCAGTTCCACCTTTGGTAGCATTGCTGGGAGCCATCAAATCAGCAGCAGGGAGCCCAGCTCCTGCATGGTAAGCATGTGGCTACCTGGAGGCAAACTCCAGAAAGGCACAGGCAAAAGAAAAGCTTCTGCTGGAGCATCTCAACACCTCGCTCAGCCTAAACCCAATTGGCAGCCCAGAGCTAGAGGTTCCTCTGCTTTTTCCCCAGGGATGCTGACCCAATGAGGCACATTCTGGACATCCTCCTCACAGGCTGATCAGGTTAGAGTCCATGTAAGATTCAGTGGCAGCTGCTCAGAACATCACTGAAGGAAAAGCATCACTAACCTTATCCCTTTCTTACACGTTTTAGTTAGCTGGCTAGAAATCTCACCCTGAATGTGGCTAAGCAAAAATAAATTAAACCCTCCATTCCTCCGTTTCAAAGAAAGACTTAAACTATCAAGCTACAGGAGAGCTTTAAACAGGCTATGTATGAAGGAATGGATGACTGAGGAAGGGAGCAAGAATCTCCAGCCTCACATTTAATAGTCTCCCTTCACTTAAACATGACTGTCCAATGTCTAGTAAGATACTTCAGCCATTGATGGAAATCGTTGCTGTCCTCTTCCTTTCCTGGCCTGATCCATTAATAAAGGAAAGCATAGAAACCCAGGGGTTTATATCTTTAGGAGGTGGCTCACGTGGCTAACCTAGGTATCGAGCATTACAGAATTTAGCATGGCAGCACCCCAGTTGACCTTTGTATCTGGCTCCCCTCCGCGTGCATGTGAATGTCTGTTATCTGAAAGCTCAGAGGAAAGGAAAGAGGTTCCTTCCCACATGGCAGCTTGTTTTTCTGAAGGCATTGTAGGATACTCTGAGCAAAAATTTGAAACATGTTATCACAGAAATGGCCAAAAAGTGAAGTTCTAGTTAGATTTGCACTGCAGTAAAGTACAACAGTGGTTAGCCACGTAGCAAAACGAGCATCAGAATTTAGCTCTAAGCTCTCAGACTGATACAAATAGCTACAGATCCTTTAATTGTTTTCAGACCTTTTAATTTATTCTTTGGTTTTCCTGCTAAATTAATCTATGCATCTGTCAACTCACAATGCAAAAACTCACAGGACTTCATGGCTAATTAAACTCTTATGGCAGAGGAAGAACTCCTAAAATTGAAGTAAATTGTATTAAAAGCTATTATAAAGCCTTTCCACATTGTCACAATGGGGCAAAAAAACTTCAGCTTGTATTTGGATCAAGCCACTTGCAAAAAACTCATTGTATTCAGTCAAAGATCTTATATATCTTAATGGTGTTTTTGTGTTCTGTGATGGGTTGGGAAAGGAAACCAAGTAGTTCTGTGAGAATGGATATCAATGATGCCTCATATTCTACAGATCTGTGTTTTGTGGTTTATGGTAATCTCCAACTAAGGCTATCACTGTGCTTGGCGCACCCATATGGTCTCTCTTCTTTTGCTGACAACATATGAATTCACTTGCCAAGGCTTCCTCTACTTGGGACATTTGTAGGAGGTATTTGTGGAGTTTTGCACCTCCACCTCGGTACTTATGTTCTTGAAACAGTAATGTAATCTCTCTCACATTTGTCTTCCTTTGTTATCTAGGGTTCAACTTGGCCAAGAATAGAAAAATGATTAGTGAGGGATGATCAGACACACACTGATCACACTACATGATCCCATCATTCTCATTTCACTGGGAAACCACGCTAAAAAATGAACAGTTATCTAGAAACCAATAAAGTTTTTGTGTGACTTCATAGACTGCATCTTCCCTAACAACTTTAAAAATTTCTTTGGAAATGCATTTGAAGAAATACATGGCGTTAGATATCTGACTTTTAGGAGTCACACTTGTCTGGACATAGGCAAGCTGATCCACCCAGGATCACAAAGAACATTTTCTTTTCACAATATGTTAGCAGCAACTGGGTTTTTTCCCTTTTTTTTTTTTTTTTTTTCTGGAACAATGAACAGGAGTTATCTGTTACATTCAAGTGAACATGGCCCCACAACATTTCCTGCATCAATTCCCTATGGAGAAGGCAGGATGTTTAGGAATCATGATGCTGAGGACAAAGGTTGGTCAAAATACCCCACCAACCCACTGCAGGAGTGGAATAATGGCTTCAGTGGTATTTTCCATCAGAGAAAACCAAAAATAAATGTAGTTCAACTTTGTCCAGCGGTGAGCCAACAAAAATCACTTTTGCCTCTGACAGAAGCCTGTCTCAAGTCCAGGACATGTCCAGACAAGGGTGTATTTCTCACTTCCCTGATCTCCAATACGAGGCTAATAAATTTTCAAAAAATCTGTGCCACAGTCAGTTAACATACATATTGCTCAGTGACAACGCGGACTGTTTGATCTTTGCTCTAAGGGTAAAGCACCATTTCAGGGTTGCTTGGCAGCTCTGTTTTCCTTCCCTTAGAAAAAGAGATGGATTCATTTAGAATCGTGGGCCATGGAGAAGGGAGCTCAGGTGTGGCAGAAATGGCAGGTGGCTAGAGCTGACTTGACAGCAATTAAATGTACAAATCTTTGATTAGGCTCACAGGAATGGAGTCATTAGCTACAACGAATGGACCAGCTTGCTTTCCACTGCCTCATTAGCCATAATACTGATATTACTTTAAAAAGCCTGGAAAAAAGCCCTCCCACACAGAATTAGGAAAGTTGAGTTTCAGGGGAAAAAATAAGCTAGTGTAAGCATTTTCTAGCCGAACAAACAGAGCCTGGCTTTTCTGCATGGTCACTGACAAAAAAAGCCTCATGTTTGCTGTACTGTGAGATAGCCCCATACTCAGTGCTGCAAGCAATGCATTCACAGAGATCAACAAGTTGCTTTTGGCCACTGAAATTTAGTAACGGCCTCATCAGGCAGCATCCTGCTGTGCTCCAGTTCTGAATATCGGTGCCTTTAACAACATCCTACTCTGCAAGTGAAGACCTTCGGTCAGTCACACAGTGGAATTATCAGGCTGGATATAAGTTGCACATAAATCTCCAAACTAGCAGGCTTAGCCCAGGGGAAGATTTGGCTTGGGCTTTATTTATCTTCCTGTAACATGACTGGTTGAAGAAGGGCTGCAATAACAACATTCTGCTGTAAATTAATGTCCTCCAACCCCCGACTCTACCCTTGCTATTTCACGGAAAGTTCATAATGAAATAATTTGTACCCACTCGCCCTTTCTCTTCCACTCTTCCTCCGGTACTCTCTATCCCACCAACTTCATTTCTCAGGCCTGCTAAACCAAAGAGTCCTCTGAACAAAGAGAATCAGAAGAAGCGCTTTCCCCCAGGGCCCTCATATAGGGGTTCAGGGCAAAAAGTTGACCGCACAAAAGCAGTTCAGGACATAGCGAGGGCAGTGGCTTCTCGCCTCTCACATTGCTCAAGCAACAGGCAGCACAGCTGAACTGGGGGCAGAGGGAAACCATGTTTGCGAGTCAGTGACAACACTGCTGGGCCAGGGCTTCGCCCTCTACAGCAAGAGCAAGATCAGAAAAAAGGATGCCACGTTTCCTTAAGATTAATATGGTCCTCTGGTAACATGGGGCACTGAACTACTGTGCACTCATTACACCATCCCTCGCTTACTTGTGAAGTCTATGTTCAGGCACCTCTGGATCCCACGGGTCTGCTCTTCTGTCCCACCAGTTGGACAATATTGCCAGTTCCATGACTTGCTCCTTCCAAGGTTTCACAGGGACAGGATGCTACAAGAGATGTCTGTGCCACAGGTGACTTACCCATATAGGCGCTGGGTGGAAAATTTCAGTTTTCACACTAGCATGGTTTGAAAACTATTATACAGCCTCCCTGCAGTAATAACCACGTACTTCACCTTCTTTAGGTGCATCTGTTCTTCACATGCCTTTTGAGATGCAAGAGCTACGTATCAAAGAGGAACTGAGCTGAAAGGTATGCTTCCTCTGAAAAAGGAGGTTCATATAGTCAAAGAAGTCTAAAATACGTGGTACAAATCATCTGCTGGAGTTACCTGTGGAGAGACAGGTAACTCCATTGAAACAGAACATCCAGCCTAATCTCAATGTCTCAGTGACTGCCAAGATCGGGTGAAACACATCCCATGTTAGCTGACCAGCTCACATTTAAGCTGAAAGACTCCCATCAGGATGGCCTTTCGCAAGACCATGCCAGCAGAGGACTGACTGGATCTTCCTGGTCTGAGGTGGCATCTAAACAGCTCGCAGATTCAACAAATGCAGAGCAGTCTCATCAGCCATGCAGCACTGTTTTTCTTTCCAAAATGTTAGAAATGTTAGAAATACAAGGCGGGATTCGGTCAATATCCCTGGGGCGTCTTCGTTTTATTTCAATGAGCAGTGAACTTCCATGTTGAAACAAAATATGCTGTGAAAAAAAAGACTTGTTTTTTGGGGGAGGGGAAATCCCAGAAAAGAGGGAATGAAGAAGAATAAGGATAAACTTAAGAGGAAGGAGAAAATCAGAAAAAGCTGCTAAACAGCTTCTAAATTATTCTACAGTAGAAAATACAAGCTGCAATGCTTTTGCTCTTTCAGTGTCTGCCTCCTCTGCATTTTAATGACAGTTGAGTGTCTAGCCTGACAGGCATTTTTATGAGTCTTTCTTGATTCCTACCTGCTTATGTATGCACCCAATTTCCTTTGCAGACCTGGCCTTGAGTGATTTCACTCTAGAATCAGACCTCTGAGGATCCTGCATCGCACCAGAGGTCACTTTTTACATGGGAATTAAAGCCTCAGGAAGCTCTGATAGATGCAGAGGAGAAGACCTAAGCACCTAAGGTGCTTCTTCTTCTCCTCCGTGCCCCTCTCTCAGTGCTTGCTTCTCCCTAGAGCAGTCAACAGCAGGAGGCTGATTCCACTTCAGCAGTGGCAGTTCATCACCTGATTTCTTAATGGAGCTGCTGAAGCGCAGGCACAGGTCCTCTTCTGCTGACTCTGCCGTGAGGATGGCAACTTCCAGCCAGGGAATGGAAAAGACATTGGTGGGCTGCAATAGCTGAAATTGCCACACAGAGTTTCTCTGGAGGTCATTTGTCAGAGTGGTAAGTGATTTAAAAGCCTTGGAAAAGTTCACCCTCTATGACTTAATATGGCTTTTCCATCTCTAACTTCTGTGGCTCTGAAGAAAGTGCAAAGGGTGTAAACAGTGCAGCGGAAACCCTTTCCAGTCATCATCTTTTTTTTTTTTTCTTCCCATTCACAGCAAATCGTTTGGTAAAAAGACCCACTAAAACAGAAGAAGATTAAGCAATACCCAGAGCTGTGACTGTAAAACTTGCAGTCCTCCACCATCCTGCTGCCCAGCCAAAAGCTGTGGCACAGCCAGGATGGAAACAGGAGGAAAACGTATTTTTCACCATCTGTTTTGACTCTGCTGTAGGGCTTAGATGACCTGTTGGTAAAAATGCCTGTGTCCTGTCTCCACAACAGATATATCAGTTGTAAATTATCTGTCCAGTTTTGCCATTGTGAGTAGGGCCCGGTGGGAATTAATGGCACTGTATTATTGTTGCTGTTGGCAGATAGCCTCCAAAAAAAACCAGCTTCCCCACCGCTGTCCGCTGGGCCTCAAATGCTGGTGTTGGGAATATTCCTATTTGGGGCAGTTCTGTGTTTTGGGAAGAGGTCGGAGGGGTGGGGGTGCTGAGCTGCCTGGTGGGTGCCCCACGCCAGCGCAGGCAGGAGTGCCTGACTGTCCCACTGCCAACTCACCGCCTTGCTGCTTGGCTTCCCATCACACACGGTGGGGGCCGGGGGCTGGGGGGGGGCCGAGGCAATTTGTAGTCATGTTACATTTCCTACTTCAAAACTCTGTTTTTACAACTATTGGCCTCGCCTGCCCCAGGAGCTCTGGCCTCCACAGCGGGCTGTGTTGTTTGGGCCGGGGGGGGGGGGGCCGAGGCAATTTGTAGTCATGTTACATTTCCTACTTCAAAACTCTGTTTTTACAACTATTGGCCTCGCCTGCCCCAGGAGCTCTGGCCTCCACAGCGGGCTGTGTTGTTTCATTTCTGTCAGCAGTGGGTCTTTTCTCTTTGCTCCTGGCAGGAAGGCTTTTGTTTCATGTCTTTCCTCCCCTGCCGCACACTGTGCCGGCCAGGCAGCCTGCCACGTGCTCGAAAGCCTCCTTTCCGCTCCTCTCCCCTGCGCCACCACAGCCTCCTGCTCTGCTCGCCGTGCAAACACTCATTAGGTGCTTTGGGCGCAGATGCTCGGGGCCCGCTCCTGTGTTTGACCGCAGCGCGTTGTGTGATAAGAGGGTGGACACCTGGACGATGGCCAGTCCAAGCATTACGGCCCTCTCTCTTACGCTGTTTACTTTTATGACAGTTTCTCCTTTCGATTCTCATGTCTGCAATGTTGATCTAGGAGGGTGGCCATCTGGATTCCTGCCTCCACTGCTAGCCATGGCTTGGGTCTCCACCTCCTCACTTCTTCTCCAACTGATTTTAACAAGTTTGCCTCTGGCTGCCCCCCGTGGTGGGGCTCACCATGGCTGGGGGGACCCAGCTTTCATTTCTTGCCCTTGTTTTTTGCCTTCCTCAGGTTAGGCTGACCACAAGAAGCACGTGGGGGCCATCTCGGCTCTGTGCCACAGCAGCGGTTACAGCCAAATCAAGACTAACCCTCAGCCGATAATGAACTGAGACCCATCTAACCCTCAGTCCAAAAAGGGGCACAGCCTATCATAAGGGGTGGGAAGGGAATGCACAGATTCATTTTATTATTAGGATTTCCATCAACCAGGAGACCCTGACTGGGGCTTTCCTGTGGCTTTTCCCCTCAGAGCCACTGCCTTTGTCTCACAAAGGGTTTGAGCAGAGCACAAAAGTGGCTGACCTCATCTGGGACCCCAGGGTGTGCAGTATTTTCAGAAATCATTGCAGCAAGTCAAAAAAGCAGAGAAAAGTCTACATGACTTTTTTTTCTTCTTTCCCCAAAAATTTGTCTTAGGAGAAAAAAGCAACCTTTCAGCCCGCCAGCTCCCAGCTATTCTCCTCAGTCCTCAGCTGGCCTCTCCACGGGTTTTGCTGCCAGGGTCCTGGGCTCCTGGGAAGCACTGGTGGTATGTCTGCAGCATGGTGTGGATACGATGCAGATATCCGCGCTGACTGGGACCGAGCGAGAGCTGCAACCCACGAAAGTATAGCTCTATCAGCGTGGCTCCCTGCCCAGCCTAATTAGACCTGCCAAGAAAGGCTAATTAGCTAGGCTCAGTGCCACACTGTTGTGACTATATTGCTTTCAAGAATCGGCAAGTATCATGTGCAGCTCGCTTTAGCACGGAGATCCGATGTGAAGCTGAACAGACGGAGTATACATTCACAGGGCTTCCCTCTCCAGCATGAGCACGCTGAAGTTGTAAGAGCCAATTGTACACGCCAGTGTTCATTTGGGTGGCAAGGGGGTTTACAGCAGGACCTCCGTGAATTAAGCTTCACAATGCCTGCGGTGAAATGAAACGCAGTAGATCTTCCCGTTTGCTGGAGAGGAAAACTGGAGCGTACAAAACGTGAGCCGCTTGCTGGAGTTCACAGAGGGAACCCGCGGCCAGGCTCATCTCGCAGCTCAGCCTGCCCGTCTCGCCCTTCCCTGCCCACAAAACCGCCCTGCCCGCCTGCCCAGCAGCGCTTGGCTGCCTTCCCCTCCCCTGTGCCACAGCCTTGGCCGCTCATGCAAGGCTCATAGAAGACGGCTCCCAAACGTGCTTTGGACCCTTCTCAGGCCTTTCCGAGGATCCCTTGATGAACAGTCACACGTTGTATTTTTCCCCTGACCTCTGCTGCCACGTAAAATGCTGTCCGCAGCCTCACACACTTTGGGGAGATGCTGGCCACCCGCAGGACAACACCGGTTCCACCATGTCTGCGGTTCCCCACAGCCGTAGGAGGGTGGAGAAATTTGCTCTTAAAGTGCGTAAGAAGGTAGTGAATCATAGGAGCAGCAAGCTCTTGTTTACCAACATCTCACTCCGTAAAGATTTCTTTAACACAGTAATTTGTGAGATAGCCAAAGTCTGGCTTCCAGTTGAGACAAGCTCGGCACTGTGCTCGGCTGGGGAAAAGGTTCCTCTTGACTGATGTTGTGGGGACGCTGTCCATGGACCATGATGGCCCCAGCTCCTGCAGTGGATAGGATATTGTGTGGGACACACACACACGGAGTAACACACACAGAGGGACTCTTGCTACTAGAAGAAGGGCTCCAAAAATTGTTCATTTCCTTCCCAGGTTTGGCTGACAGTCTGGCAGGGGTAAAATAAATGAGAAGGAGCTTATGGAGGTAGTAATATTCTTACTGTTGGACCATTGTGTAGAAGTACGGCAAGACGAAAGCATGGGTTACACACACGCTGAAATACCGTGACATGTATTACAGTGCTGCATAATCCACGCAAGCATAGCAGCAACTCGTTACCCTAACTGAAGGCTACGGTGTAATTAGCTTAATTACAATGCCACCGGCTCAATTCACTTGAGAAGTCTGCCATTCTCTGTGCCCTATAGGGTAATGCATAATCCCAAATACTTCATCTATTGAAAGCGAGCTCTGAGATACTGCAGCACAGTCCCACAGCCAGGCCTTTGCTTAAGCGTATTTTTCCCCAGCTGGCCGGAGGATTCGGCTGCAGCTGGTGCCCACTGCTGCATTTGCTCATTTTATCAATTGTGGGGAGAGATTGTAACACTTTCTTTTAGGGATGGAGCTGCTTTTCACTCTATCATACCTGCAGAAGCCACAGGCTTCAGGGACTTCTGAGGGACTGCCCCAACAGATATTAATGTGAAATTGTTAACTTCATAGCTGCTGATCAGGCCAACTAAAACAACTAAGCACAATATACAATTGTTTCCCACATACCCACGCACATCTGCACACCATATAGCCTGCACCCCAAATGCAGCCATCCTGCTTTTCAGGGGCCAAAGCCACATGCTCAGTAGACAACATGCTCCATTGGGTGCAGAGCTAAAGTCAGGAGCAGGTCGGAGACACAGCCCAGGTGCTGGTGGCAGCGGGGCCACAAGCACCAGCAGCTGCCCGCACACAGGGCACAGCCCCATCCTTCCCAACGAGGTTACGGGAGCATAACTACGGCAGCAGTGCTCAGCTGGCCCACAGCTGGGCTGTGCAAAAGGAGCCCAGCCCCTAGCTGCTATCCTGCTGTAAAACAATAGCTATCCAGGGTGGCTTCAAGACCTGATCAGCCATAATCCCATACTTACAGCGCTATTTGGACCTTCACCAATCGCTAGTTTTCATCTTTAGCTCTGCTCCCTCATCAACTTCCCACACACACATGCACTGTCCTGTGAAAATTCACCTCACTTCCCAGAAAAAATTAATTCCCAAGACTTTTTCCTAAAGAGCAGTAGGAATAACTGGCTTTTGAATTCAGCACAGCAAGCCTACAATTACAAAAAATGTTTTGGGTTGACAGGAAATGAAACTGTATTTTCTTGGTAAAACAATAAAACCCCAAAATTCCACTTTGGATCAAGCAAAGTGTTTCGTTCGACCTGAAACAAAACACTTCATTTTTGTGTTTAAACTTTTCACCCCTTTTTATTTATTGCAGGCAGGAAAACCTCAAAACAAAAACAAATGTTTCGAACTGAAAAGTTGAGCTGTTTCACTTTGAAATCATCACACTGCATTGACTGCAATTTCTCAGAATCACCCTCTTTGTCTTTGGCTGCAATTGCTAGATTTTGGGTTTAATTCACAAAAAGTTTTGCACAACACAAAACAGCTTTCCAAGGATTTCACCTGGCCCCACTTACCTATTGTTTGAAATCGCACGCCTGAAAAAAATTTGAAATAATGATGTTATTTTGCCAACAATATTCTTAATACCAATGCCCTTTCAAAACCAGGTCCTTCCCAAGAATATATTGCTCTTCTCTTCATAATACCTCATGCAGGGGATGAAAGAGAGAAGGGGTGTTGCCTTTGGTTTGGTCCTTATGTGGCCCGAAGGCAGGACCAAAGAGCAAATTTCAACCTCTAATGCACTGCAGGCTGCAACCGGGATCCTGTGGCTGAGCTGCACACAGTGCCACTTCACACTGGGCATGTGGCAAGTGGGATCCAGCTGTGCGGTGCCGGGAACTGGGTGCATCTGGAAATGATCTCCAGACTCAGGTCCAGGAAATAAGGAGCTACTCACCCAGCCCGCTTTTGTCTTCCACTGCTCATCAGCCAGTGGGAAAGTTTAACTGTATATTGGGTTTATTGAGCTTAAATCTGTCTCCGGGTTTTGTCTGTTAGAAATAGAGGGAAAACAGCCTCTTGAGATGTTTTATTATTTCCATTTCTAATTTCATATGAAAAAGCAGAACAGGGAATAGATTTGGCCTTTGACCCTAAAAGAGTTTGGGGCAAAGATCCCATCTGTTCTGCATTTTAGCTGGACCTATTCACCATTTCTGGTAACATCTGGATATGTTAATGCTTTAAACAGTAGAAACAGCCTTCAACACAGATTTCTCTGCCTCTAAGCAAAATTGTGGCTTCCTTATCCTTATACCTCTGCAGAATCACCCAGTTCATAAAACGCACATTAAACTGCCTGGTCCTCAGCAGATATGCAACAGAATGAGAGGTTAAAAAGGAGGAGCAGAAATGAAAGAGTTAAAAAAATGCTACAGTCTCTCCCAGTGTTTCCTTGGGTGGAGTGTATAAAGGTTAACGATTTCTAAATATTCAGGAGTAATAAATGATCTAAGTAGTTTTCTGGCGGTACCTCATGTTCCCAGAGAAACAAATGCTTCAAGGATATGCACCATTTCAGAAGAATGTGACAGAGAAGGAGAGATTTATTTTAAAAACTTGAGATATCTGTCTCATCACTGATAATAAAGGTGCAGGTTCTTTCCATCCAGAAATACCACCAGCTAAACAATGAAGAACACTGTGCCTTAGGATTTGTGTCTCACCACTGAAGTGCTTAAAATTACATTATATTAATTTTTTCTGTTTCCTCCACATATATCTTCAAAATTCTCCATTCCCCCATAGAGCCTTTCTCCTTCAAGTTGTTTGGGCAGTACACTGGGTGTTATTTCACTCAACCAAAAAGATACCAGCTGAAAGGATCAAAAGGGAGTAAAAAATCTTGCAGACATTTGAAGTGTGGTCACTCCTGTCGCCAGTTATGGGACTGGGTTAGGGGCGAGAACCTTCGTGGGAAGTTAACTGTCTTTGCAGCTATCCCACTGCCAAGCCTAGATGAAACCAGTCAATCAATAAAGAAGCTACTGAAGGAGTGAAACACATAAGACATCCCCAGACTGAGCTGTAGCAAATATTTTTTCTTGCTTCCTTGACAAAAGGGAAGAAGACTCTTATCTCTTGTACACCATTTACCTCAGGAGTAGAGTAAAGAAAGGGCCAAGGAGCGTGGCAGGTTAAGACCTGGGATGGAGGGCAGCACTGGCTGTCCTTCTTCCCTGACTTTTGGATGTGAGGCTGCAAAGGGGGAAGGAAAAGGGATGTAACCTGTGGCCAAGATGAGCATCGGTAACATGATTTGTAGGTGATGATACAGCAGCAGTAGGAAGCAGGACACATGGGTAGAGCAGCTCCTGGGAGAAAGGGCAGAGCAAGGTTTACCTCCCACGAAATAGAAGCAGGAGCAATGCAAGGGTGGGTTGCAATAGGAAGATCAGGACCTGGCTGAGATTATAGGAGAGATGGAAATGAGTATATACATTTACTTATTTTAATCTGGATGAAACCTGGGCATTGGACTAATGGAAGACCCACAGCCAGAGAGCTGATGGTTTGGTATTTTTGCATCGCATACCCTTGTTGAGTGAGCAGGAGCTGGTGACCATGCTTGCATTACACGCATGGATGCTATCTGATAACAACCCCTTCTCAACCATGAGCAAGCAAGACTGGGGTTTCTTACACAGGATGCGGCTGCAAGGAGGAAAGGCCTTCAGAAGATTCAGGGAAACCTGGATTAAGTCACTGTGGTTAGTGTGATGCAAATACTGGAGAG
The DNA here is from genome assembly GCF_000699105.1 of Pygoscelis adeliae. Lineage (NCBI taxonomy): Eukaryota > Metazoa > Chordata > Aves > Sphenisciformes > Spheniscidae > Pygoscelis > Pygoscelis adeliae. The sequence continues at coordinate 1,308,657 of NW_008824368.1, forward strand.
CCCAAGCTAGATTAGTATCCATGGGGAAGGACCCATCCTGCCCCCTACACATCAAATCTTAGCTTCTTATCTGCCAGTTCCAGGCTTTCACTCACCTCGAAGTGCACTTACACTGTATACTACAGCACATGGAGGACTGACATAGTTGGGTGCTACGTACTGTGACGCTGATCTTCTCCAGTACATACTGCACCATGGGTGTAACAGCTCCCCTGGCTCCGCAGACATCCCTTTAGGTCACACTGAGTTCACCCAGCTGCTGCTGGCAAACCCTTGGCTGAGGATTTAGTGAAATACCGTGGGATCAGCCCTTCTTCTGACCAAACCCTTACACTGGTATGGCAGCAGGAGCAGCGAGGGACACCAGCCAGATAGCTCCCAGCTGCAGCTCCAGGGTCTTCTCATGGCAAGAGAACCAACAACTGCTTTCAGGGGGGTTTGTTGGGACAACAAATCTACCTACAACCTCACAGACCCCTCAGAAAACTTGACTAAAGACAACCCCTTATACTGCACAGCCTTTTAGCAGAAACTGGGTGATTGGCACCAAAATAAGCACAGTGGGATGAACCCTTACCTGCACGATCTGCACAGATTGGGCTGCTAGAACAAGCCTGTAGCCGAGTGCTCTGTGCATACCTCTCTTGGGTAACAGCTGGGCTGAGGTCCAAGGAATATATATAAAGCATGCTCAGGACTGCTCAGCCAATTAAACTTTTGTAACTTGTGGGGGAAAAATGGCATGTGACCATGTAATTAATGGTTGGTTCCTAAGGTGTGTGCGCTAATTAAGGTTCAGACCTATGGTTGCCCAGCAACTGCGTTTGCAGCATTTTCTAGTACTGAAATACTTGACTTTACGGCCTGAATAAATGTTCTTTCAGGCCATTTTGTGCATCAGTATTCCTCAACCAAAAAGGAAAGAAGCAGACAGAACAGGCAGATGGCACCCTAGAGCACCCTCTGTCCATGTTGGCCAGGACAGGTGGGGTCTTTTGCTCCCCTGTCCAGACCCCTGCTGCGAGGGCAGATAGAAAGTGATAGCAGGTTGTTGTGTCCTCCAACAACTCGTACTGCTGGAAAGATGATGTCTGTCCAGTGTGTTTTACAGACTGTAGCTGATAGCAGAAGAATGGGAGTACCAAGAGTTTGGGAGTCTCTTTCCAACACTGCAGCAGAGCCTGCTCCAGAGCAGCAATCTCCTGCCTGAGTCTCTCCAGGCTTGGTTCTTTCTTTCCCATGCCCTTCAGCCTGTCACTGTCACAGGCTTGCTTCTCCTCCCTGCTGGTTTCTCTCAGCCCTCTGCCAACTTGCTCTTTGTCTCCCTTCTCCACCCCAGGTCTCTTTGGCTCTCCCCTCCACACATCCCTCTTCTTTAATGCCTAAGTGTCAGCAAATGGAGAGGAGCATAGTGAGCACCAAAAGAAAGCAGGAAACACCCAAAGACACCCACAATGACCCCAGCATATCCTGTGCCCATGATTGCAGGGAAATGTGTGTTCAGCCCCTGCTTCCACAGGGGAACGCGCTCTGAGTGGTCAGAATCCTTTGCTGCCAGCAGTCTACAAACCATTTTTCAAAGGCTCATAACTTGGCCAAATTTGGGCAGATTTTCCTGGACGCAACAAGCGGTATATTCCTGCTTCAGAGGCCTCCTCCTGCCAAGTTTCAAACCTTTTCCTCTTCTCTTGGGGGAATGCAAGCACTTCAGAAAGAAAAAGTTCACCAGGATATAATACAGAGACAGAGTTTTCCCTTAAACTCTCAGATGTGCTTGGAATAGTCTGGCAATATCTCAGACAGACACTCGGCATGGAAAATATCAACTTAAACTGTAAAAGCCCAACAACATAACAAAGTCAAATAAAAACACACATTATAACGGGCAATGTGAAGGTAGCTGGGCATTGATATCAAGATACGAACACTCAAGATATTACTAACTTCATTCATGTTAAGCTAAAAGGCATTAGGTGGAATTGAAACTGGCAAGCGTATACTGTCTAAAACATGATGGAGCTTGATGGATGGATCTGTTAATATATTGACAAAGAAAGCGGGTAACTTCTCCCCAGACTTCACTTTCATTCTCTATGTAATTTAATGAAGTTTTAATCAAAAAGAGACACTTTTCTCACCAAAACCCCTGAACAGCCAGAGCGGCCAGTCCCCCCAGGTCCTGTGCTGGACCACAGCCAAGGACACACCACCACTGTGGCTCCCAGGAACAGGCACATGCCAGAGGTATGTGTTTACCATTGAGTTTCTGGTGTAATTTTTCCAGTGTAGTTCGCTGACAGGCCCTAGCAGCCTGCCGAGAAGTTTACCTAGCACCGTCCCACTGTGACACCGTGCTGCAACAAACTGTCCTGAAAGGAGTCACCAGAGAAAGTGCTCGCAGTACCACTGCCAGCCACCTTTAGGATCCCCTTCCAGGGTCTGTCTTGAATTTAGGATTTTTGATAGGTGAGAGGAAGATACTGAAACCTGGTGCTGAGTTTTAGGCTACAGTTTAAATGCCCCTCAATTTTTCTCATCCCCAGTTAACACCACAGGCCAATAGCCCTCTACTGTATTATTTAAGCCATTCGTTGAATACAGAACAAAAGGCTAGCAAATCCATCTGACTGCTTGTTTATACTGTGATCATCATTACAGCATACAAATATGTGAATGACAATGTGTTTGGTAATCATAACAACGTAACAGTGAATTGCCCAGGAACTGTGTAGCTAACATTTTACACCTACAGAGACCGGCGTGAACTGAATTCCAATACTTTTCTAGCAAAAGCTTTCAGAGACTTTGAACTGGAAACTCATTGTGAAAAATGAATGTTGGGATTTTTTTTCCCCTTCCTCTCTAGTGTTGTTGGTGCTTCCCCGGCTTGAACAAAGTACAATCTGTACTTATTTCTGTTGTTGAGATGTACTTATTGAGGTTGTCTGTCAGACTGCTCATTTGAAAGAACATTCCCATCTTAAAAAAAAAAAAAAAAAAAGAAATGGCTAATTCATAATTATTCCATTCAATTCCAGCCTTCTACTATCTAAATTGGAAATTTTGTACAGCCTGATTTAATGGAAACTCAGCATTTTGTGTTACAGAATAGAAAATTTTACCATCAACAAGCTGCATGTGATTTTGCAAAATTTCACTTAGTCTGAAGCTATCAGCCATCACTTCTCCAGTTAAGAATCTAATCGGATTTTACAAATGTTGTCAAATTACGCAGGATTCACTGCTGGATATAGCCAAGAAATACAACGTGATGCCTTTAAAGAAAACTGCCTTTCTATGTGTTCAGAGGTTTGGGGGAGGGGCTTTTAAGACTGGATGGGAGGACTTTAAAAATAGATTTTAAATTTGAAATCCTCTTCACCTCTCACAAATGTGATGAAAATGTGTTTTAGCAGTTATGGCATGTCTGCATCTTTTACCACTGAGTATACCAGAAGGTGAAGATGTATGTTTGAATACGTTGTTGCTGATTCCATCCTGAAATGTCATTGTTCACTCAGAGTGGGCAATCGTTTATTTTGAGACCCTTTCATTCCCATAGGACAGTCTGCTGGAAATACCTGAGATCATCTCTTGCTTATGTTCATCCGCCTTAGTTAACTCTATTGGCTTCTCAAAAGTTGTCATCTTAAAGAATCAGTGAATACAGAAAGGCTGAAATTCACTGTGTTTATGAATCTAAGTCCCACAAATCTCACCCATAGCCAGCCAAATCCTAAGCTCTTTCCTCTAGATTCCCTTCATAGTTAATGAAGAGGAAATTCAATCCCTCCAGACGGAAATTGCTTCCAGTTGTATTTAATACCTATCTTTGGATAAGGGAAGTGCTCTCTGGAGTTGCAATGCTCTCTCTCTCTTTCTCTCTCTCCCTCCACTGATGATGGAAGAGATGCCCAAATTTTCAAACATCCGAAGTCACTTGGGATAAGTTCTGTTCTTAACCAAGTGCATACTCTGGCTTCAATGTGGTTACTCATATGGGTGAAACTACAGTCACGCTCAAGCATCTGCTTGATCTGGACCAAAAGCTATGATAAGGAATATGGACACAACTTTTATACAAGAGGCACAAATATCTACTTATCCTTTGTGGGAAAAAGTATTAAGACCCCACTCCTTTATTTCTTCTACTGGTTCCTGTACCCAGATGTGTTATCCGTGAAAGTGCAGGTCTTCCTGTAGAGCAGGAAGAGCAAGTTCCAATCAGCAGTGGATGTAAATGGGATGCAAATTATGCATGAGCCATATTTTGTCAACCTCAAACACTTTTCCATGAAAATAAGGCAACATATACACCCTTGCTGCTGCAGAGTGGTTTGCAGCTCAATGTTCAGTGCAGATGAGCATGTACAGAACAGAACTTTCCTGGAATTACTAAGCCGCCACTTGTCTCCAAACTTCTTTGAAGAATATTATCCTTTGATCACTTTTCAGCTACATCTCATATTTTGTGAGTTTTTGAGAGATAGTATTCTGAACCTACTTATATAACTTACTGGATTTTTCTAATTTATACTCTTTTGCCAAGGAAGATTACCCTCTCAGTGAGCAAGCAATTGTCAATCGATTTCAAAAGCAAATCCTGTTGGCACTTAAGACAGAAATGATTAGACCCCTTGGTATCAAAGTCCCAAGGTCAAGTCATCAAATATGACTGATTACATTTTCTAATGGTTTTTCTATGCTCATTAAAGTGCATTCAAATATTCAGAATCACCTCTGATCATGACATTCAAAACCTGCTCTGATGGCTCCTGACAAGCAGAAATGTATTCTCTAATCTTTAACCACATAAACAATAGATAACTGCTTGTAATTGGGTTCAAATTGATTTCAGGTGGCTTCAGAGAAAAGCAATTTCTGCAACAGATTAACCTTTTAATTAATGTTTATTAAGGATATTACCAGGTGCAGGAATCCTCCTAAAGCAGAAAATTACACTTCATTGACATTCATTTATGATAAAATAGCTGATCCATTCCCAGGTCATTACTCATGTATTTATCATCATTTTTTGCTCTTCATGAAAATGCTATAAACTCTAATTAACTATTGTAACATTGCATGTTTTAAATACATTGTTCTATATTGAATAGGGGAATGAGCATATGAGGATCAAGATGTCCTTTGGCACAGGTTTTTAGAGAAGGAGCCATCAGTCTTTACCAAATGTCACCATGGACAGGACATTCAGCTATAGCATCAGACTTCTCTAAAGGCTTGTGAGATACCTCATTCATGAAGGGAACACAAATGCATGGAGCCACAGACCATAAAGGACTTCATCCATAGAGGAAAGATAGGCTGTTCTCTTGAGAGTAACGTAACTTGGGCTACAGAGAAGTTTATTTTGCCATGTTTGTGGTACATTAATACTTCAGTGATTGAGTGTCTGAATCCAGATCATAAGGAAAGTGGTCTCCCAGATACCTTTGGAAATTTCCAACTCTGACTGAGGTTTGAGGTGATTTGCCTGAGGCTGATGATGATGCCACCTCTGGATACAGGGAAGTGATCATGCCCCTGTACTCGGCACTGGTGAGGCCGCACCTCAAATACTGTGTTCAGTTTTGGGCCCCTCACTACAAGAAGGACGTTGAGGTGTTAGAGCGTGTCCAGAGAAGGACAATGAGGCTGGTGAAGGGTCTGGAGAACAAGTCTTATGAGGAGCGGCTGAGGGAACTGGGGTTGTTTAGCCTGGAGAAAAGGAGGCTGAGGGGAGACCTCATCGCGCTCTACAACTACCTGAAAGGAGGTTGTAGCGAGGTGGGTGTCGATCTCTTCTCCCAAGTAACTAGCAATAGGATGAGAGGAAATGGCCTCAAGTTGCGCCAGGGGAGGTTTAAATTGGACATGAGGAAAAATTTCTTCACTGAAAGAGTGGTTAAACATTGGAAGAGGCTGCCCAGGGAAGTGGTTGAGTCACCATCCCTGGAGGTATTTAAAAGACGTGTAGATGAGGCGCTTAGGGACATGGTTTAGTGGGCATGGTGGTGTTGGGTTGACAGTTGGACTCAATGATCTTAGAGGTCTTTTCCAACCTTAATGATTCTATGATTCTATGATCTCTAACACTAAATTAAAAAATGGCCAGTTATTTTCTGGATACCTCTATAATACTAAATTTAGAAAGCGTCAGTTATTGGTCATACTGTTGAGCTGTTAGTTCTTTCCCTGGCTTTGCTTTGGACAGTTTCAGCTAGCTTTCCCTAAGATACATCTGCCGTGGAGAGGGCTGACCCTGGCTAATGTGGATGTAGACCATTGTGTACCATTCAGCTTTGGGGCCAGGATCTGTCCCTGATCCTCTTTCATGTAACAGTGTAGATACCAATTCTGTGGCTATTGCTAATTCGCTGCTGCCCAAGAAGGACTTCCCACAGCCTCAGGCCATTCTTCTGATTAGCAAATTGACAAACCTTGTGTTCTCAGGGGGTTGCTTTATTTTGTTTTGTTGTGATTGTGGAAGGAGTTGCTCCCAAGCATTTCACATTACTTGTCTACCCATGGCTTCAGTTCAGCACGCTATATACACAGTATACAGTTCAGGCACCAAGTAAAAAATTATCTTGAAAAGTTCTCATTGTTCCACAGTGTGCTTCTCATTCTGTAAAATTATGTCAATTAAAAAACCTTTTTGGTAACAATGAAATAAATAAATAGATATAGAAGTCCTTTAGTTCTCTTTAATGCTAAAGCTTGTAATTTCTGTGGAAAGCTTTGTTCAGCTACTGGTCGTGTCTGATTTCCTTTCAGCATCCCTTCTTACCCTCCCAGTTCCAAATGAAAGACATCAAAACACTACTTCAGCTGATAAAATAAATTTCCTTCAAAAAAATAAAAGGAGGTTGATACTGGGTTGGGGGGAACTCCTGGGCAGACACGGGCAGGGACTCTTGTCCAGAAATGGGAGAACTTGGTCAGTCTATGGCTAGAGCATCTCTTCCAGAAGGTGAGGGCTCTGCTACCAGGAGAGTCAAGCTAACTTTGGAATGTCAGAAGTCACACAAGAAGATGTTTGCAGCAGATGACAGTATTATCCACACCTCTTTGTGACTTATAACTACCTGGACACTCTCCCAACCAGTGTTACCTTTTCTCTGTTATCTCATACAGTGGTACCCCATAAACTTCACTGAAGATGCATTACTGGATGGTTATCTAACATACAGACAGGCTAATCACAAGCCAGTACAGTCCATAGAACCTTTGAGGGATCTCCTACAAGTGTCTTAAAAGTTCAGACAGAGCAGATCCCATTTAAGAAGTTGTCTGAAATTTATATATACATATATAAATATGTTCCTACATTTCAGTACTTGGGTTTCTCTATTTACTAGAAAGCTTTTCATACAGAAAAAAAAACTGTAAGGGGGTTTGCTAACATTTCTGTACTCATTTTAAATATGTAGGTTTCCTGATGCTACGAAATTCTATCAACTTCCTAAAGAGACCTACTTTCAACCAGTTTAAAATTAAATTTCTACTACCATTTCCATTCAGTTTCTTTGATTCCTTAAATTCTGACAAAATTTTTTAGATATCCCAGAACTATGGAGTTCATTTTCACCCAGTGAAACACAAAGGAGAGTTATTTTTCTCTTTCTTAAACTTATCTGAACTACAAAAAGAGAAAAGTGAACTCCTCTGCAAGGCTTACACAAGAGCACTTAAACAGCACAAAGGAAAAAAGTCTATGAAGCTGTATTACTAGGCTCTGCTTAACAATATGCAGCCTCCTGATTAGTATCATTCAACTGTAATGCATGAATAAATTGTAATTCAGATGATTGCACGCATGCACCATCATATCAAAAACAAAATGAGACACTTAGACAATCATAGCTTTCTCTTTTTTTTTTTTTTTCAGCTCCACATCTTTCCCCCCTCTAACAGGGGGATTTGTATGTCACACACTTATAAGATTGTCTGTAAAGGTAGGGCTGGTTACAAGGCAGAACACTGACAAAACAGGGGAAAAGAACTCTATAGGCAGAGATGCAACCAGTTTTGTGGACAACCAAAGGCATGTTACAACTTGTTAAGCAAAAAGAGAAAGGAAAAGTAAGCTGCTGTTGTTAAGGCACCACCCTGGGACACACAGGAGCTGGATTTAAGTTCCTTCTGTGCAAGAAAATTCCTTTGAGTCATCAGGCACGTACTTCTGCAGCAGTTTGTGAGATATCAGCCCTAGGGAGAACTGAAATAACACATCTAGGTTTGAGGATCTGTGAACTAGGTTGCATACCTTTGCAGGGTCCAAATATATTGCACAGTGTCCTGGAAACAAGCTTGTGGTTTAGTTGTTCATCTTTCACTGCTCTTGTCCCAAAGAATCAGAAGCTGTTTGGAGAACACAGCCTGGCAGTGCTGCAGGTACCAGAACAGGGCTCAGTGCAGGGCTGAGCCACAAACAGATATGAGTTCATGGACCCTATAGTGGCTGAGCCAATTTGGCAAAGTGAGGATTTATTTAAGAAAAACAGGACTTCCCACCTGATCAAGCCCAGCTCCTGGGTATCTGAGGCACCACCTCTGATAACCTTTTCCTCAAGCAACCAAACTTCATCTGAGGCAGGTTGCCCACCTTGAGCTTACCTCTGGTTCTGACACTAACTGTTAGGCAGGACTATCCCTTGTCTTTTTTTTTGCCTTATGCCACTGTCCCATTAGCCAACCTTTCTGTTTCTCCTAGATGCCATGTGACGATCTATTGATTTTCCCACACTTTTAGCCACTATGAGGAAAAAAAAAAGATGCTTATATATTTAAATGAATGTCTCTTCATCAAGGGAGGAGAAGTGACATAAAATAACAGCAAAGACTAGTTACTTAATGGAAACTTCCAATGTCATTATGTTTTTCAAGCATAGGATCTGTAGTTCTCAGATAACAATATTGATTATATGGAAAAAAAATCAGAAGCCTAAATTGATGATCTTTATACATTTATTTTGGAACAGCAATTAACTGGTTGGTCACCAAATTGTTGGGGAGGCAGCAGGAAACATGAAGATTATGGGTAGGTTACCATGTAGCAGGTAGCATTGTCATGGTCCTTGGCTTGGCCATATTGAAGATATTTCAGCTGAAGAAGTTGCTGACATAGGACATCAGCTTGGGAAGAATTGCTTTAATTTAGTTAAATGTCATTGAAGTTTTTGTGATTGTTATAGCAAATGCACCCATTGTGTGTATATTATATCTTGTGGTCTGCCAGGCACTCTGCTTTAGACATGGTATCATTACAGGAGAACCACAAAAATGCTTTAGATTCTTTGGAAAACTGAAGGGGGGAAAAAACCTCAAGAGATCCAAGATGCAGGGGGTGGGGGGAGAGGAAAGAGAGAGAGAATAGAAGGTTTGTTATCCATCCTGTTCTTGGAAACTGAACCAACAGGGATAAGACAACAAGGGCGCATATTTATAAAGCACAATAAAAGGCCTCTGTGCAGTCATGTCTGCGCAGCGCAGATGAGCGGTGGAGTTCTGGGAAGAATTACATAAGGCGTCTTGTGTACACGTGCCTGCAAACACAGAAACATGAATTTGCACACATACCCACAGTGCGTGCCCAGATGATGCCCCTCTTCACGTACAAAACCTCTCAGTCTCAGTCAAGAAAATCCACAAACACTTCAGATGCAACACATGAGAAGTCCTGTTTCCTATAGTGCCAAACCACCCAAGTCATAAGCAGCCTAAGAGCAGGACTGTGAGTAACTTTTCTCAGAAACAAGGCTATTTAGCCTGGCTTCAGCTCAACAAATCCAAGAGCAATTATACACAGACATTTAAGTGGATGTTGTGGACTTGACAGGCTGGAGGAAAGGCAGCTTACATGCACAGCTATTCAAGAGTAATGTAAATTAGAGAATCTGCTAGCAAGATGCTTTCAGATGGATTTGTTGTGTGTGTCCATAGCAGCTTGCCATGTGTCCCATCTACAGTTCACAGAGCTTCCAAAATCTCAGTGCAAGCCTTGTGTGCAAGTAATAACAAGACTGCATCTTCTTTGAGAGTTAAATGTCAACAGTTAGAACTATCTGGACACCCCAAAGCTCTTACACTCTCTTCCCCTTTTCATATCCCTGCTGTCCAGTCTATAATTATTTGTTGTGCTGGCTACCTAGCATATTTCCTTCATCTGAAACCTCAACCTTATACCTTTTCTCTACATAATGAATGCTGTCTGGACGTATACCATCCCAAAGGTGCCCTGCTACACATCCATTTTCATCTTCCTCCCTTGTACAAGCTTCCACATCTTCAACTAACTCCTTGCCAGATGTAATGGTCTGTCCTAAAACAGTTCTTGATTTTCCTGACAACTTTTACAAAATTAACCTCTTTTTTCCCCTGAGTTTTCAGAAGTAGGTAATCAGTGACGTGTGATGAGATGATGCTAAAGAATCCTGCTTTCCCCTCCCCCTCTCTGAGTCACCCGTAAGTTTTCTACTCTGCCTTCTTGTCTTTAGATGTCTTTAAGAGCAGACTTCCTCTGCTCTGTCGGATTCAGTTCCACCTCCTTTCTCTGCTAACATCTCCCTGGACACAAAAGTCAAGTCTCCATCTATACTAAACTCCCTCCATGTGCATAACATCCCTTCCAGGTTGCAGAAGGAAATGAGAAGGACATGAGCTGCTTCTTGGTTAATCTCTCTTGGCACTCCAGAGACCGCTGACATCTGCTCTGCTTAATGAGGTAGCTATGAGTCTCAGTTCACTCCAACTAGCAGCATTCCCCAGCATGATTTCCCCTTCCCCCAGGAGTTAATTAATTTGTACACTCATTAGCTAGGCTTGGAGTTAGAGAGCTATTTATATTGCCAGTTAGCTACCATCTCTTAGCTGTATAGTGCCACTGTACAGTCTTGCAGGCCCTACAAGTGCTTCTGTGTTGTAGCCCTTGGCACCTTTCACAGCCCAGAAACATACCTTTGGTCCAGAAGTGTGAAGGTGTTTTTAAAGGGCCTTCTCTGAGCAGCTAGGGCTGATTATAAGAGGCCAGTATCAGATTCTAGGAAAATGAGAGTGAACTTTTAAAGCACCGCCAGACCATAGTTGGAGATTTGAGCTAAGTGGTTAGCTCCTGGATGTAAACGGGCACTTGCATCTTACCTGGATAGTTTTCTATAAGAACTGCAAATTCTCACCTCAGAGTGTCTCAGCTCCCTCCCAAAGCATAGCCTAGACGGTCAAAACACCTCAGAAACATTTGCAGAGGAAATCAGTAACCTGACAAGGTAGGACTCACCTGGCCAGTTGTAGATATCTAAAAAAAAATAGGCTTTCTTCATAGTCAGTAGAGGACAATATGCACTTATAGGGTGCAAAATATGTGGTATTCATTAGCACGAGACAAATTTTGTCTTACAACAACCTATTTCTCTCAGTAAGCCACAAGAGGAATGACAAAATTACCAACTCAGACACAAACTGAGGCTTCAGTTGTACCGGCACATACTCTAGGCTTCCTGTAAGTCAGGGCAAGGTAAAACCCACCTCAATGACAGGCTGGTCCTCTGAATATCTATGCTGACATTTCAGTCAGAGTGCTCAGGTTGCTTTTCCCTGTATGCATGGCATGATGGGCTGACACATGGGAAGGGATTTGGCTGGGAAAGGACAACAGCGCAAGGCTGATGCTGGGGAACATGCCAGCCAAGCTGGGTGCCTCTGAGCTCAGAGACCAAGAACCTCTCTACTGATCTGTGATCCCATATAACTAACCCACACCTTTCTCTAACTCTCAGTGTTCCTCTTTTTTCCATCCCTATGTCTTTTCTCTCTCTACACCTTCACTTCTGGATTCCCTCTTCTGTGACAGAGGGACTGTGGAAACCCTGAGAAGGTGGTGTCTGCAAGACATTGCAGGAAGGAAGAGAAGATGCTGGCATGGCACAGGAGAGTGCTGGGCAGTAGAGTATGACACTGTTGCAGCAAAGGAGTTGTAAGACCCACATACTTAGTTATTACACGGGCCATAAGTAATTGCCCTGGCTACTTTCCCAGGCACTTGCTGTGGGTGGTCTTGCCCCACGGGGTGGGTGGCAGATCAAGGCATCCCCCAACCAGCTGTGCTGGGTGCATGGGGTGACAGGGCAGGAGGGAAAGCCCAGTGCAGCACTGTGTAAGGGTGCTGGACTGCATCCTGCCTGCCTGGGTGCTGGGGCAGGAGCCATTGGGGTTAACAACCCTTCCACGGAGGGCAATTCACACAAATTCTGGTTAATGCCAGATTTTTGCTTTGTATATGAAGCCAAAAAAATCAGACTCCCTGTATTGCGGACTGCTCCAGGCGCTTTCTGTCTTCCAGTGTTACCTTCTCTGAAGGATATTCTAAGATAAGAAAATAGATGAAGTATCACCAGCCAGACCGTTTCTGCACAAGGAGAGCACTGTGTGGGCCTGACACCCAGATGCTCAGGTCCTGTACACTTGCCGACTGCTAACTGAGGCCAACACAAATCCCATGTGCTGTTTGGACTTTGTTTTTTTACACACAGGCTGAGGAGAGGATTTCAATCACTTGCTTGGGGCTTGACTTTAAGGAGCAGCTGCAGGAAAAATAAAGCGACTGTACCATAAAACCCCCACAGTATTTCCATATTACATACCCATGAGCTACAGAGCAGCAATATACCCCACTCAGCCTCCTGTGGTTGCGGGTGGCTTACCCAGGCAGCAAAGGGTGGAAGTGAGAATCTGTGCCAGGCTCCCCAGGGGAGCTGGAGAGAGCACAGACCAGTTCTGAGTGTGTGATAGGACTTTAGAAAATGCTCCAGCAAACGTACTGGGAGTTCAGGCCTGGACATAAATGTCAACAGTGTTAGCATTGCATATGTCCGTTCTTAACAGGAATTTGCTAATTGGGGCTGAGTAACCTAAGGAAAAGGCTATTTGCAGACACAGTCCAAGAATGACCAGCCTCAGAAAGCAGCTGCAAGCGGTTTTGCAATATGATTTTATCTGGGCAGAATGAGTTCATAATTGGAAACGGCCCCAATCTTTCAGTCAGCTGAATCCTTACTTCTCTTGACCAGATCTCTATCACGTAAGACATTCCTTCAGTCTAGGGGGTGCAAAACCCCCTGCATGCCTCTTCCCTGGGTGGAAGAAACTCCTGTCTCACAGGAGTGTGAGAGGGATGAAAGGCAAAAGGTTTTCATCCAAGTCTCAGCTATCCACCCATTTGAAAAACCAAAGCTGGTACTCTCTGGCCCGGCCAGCACCTCGAAGTCAGGCTGTAGATATTGATCCATAAACCTCAGTGGCCTATACTGCGCCAACAGCACGAAACCAAACCACAGGATATGGGTACGGCACTTAAGAATGCTAACCCAGGGGAAACAACTCATTGAAAAAATCAAACATAGCAATGGACCTTTAGAAATAGCAGCTTTTGCCTTGATCACTTCTCTAATATACATCATAGGTGTTTCAACCAATTGATTTTTTCTGCTGTATGTCCTGCACCCCAACAAGTCAAGCGGAGCTGGGAGCATTTGGCCAGGCAGGAATGATTAACCAGGTGACTTCAGCTGCAAGGGCTGACATCTGACAGTAGCAAAAACAGATGTGGAAGAAAGAGCCCAGTGTTCTCGATCTAAAATACTGGCTCTGTTCTTCCTGGGGCTAGCAGTTAAAAAAATCAGAAGCAAAAGTACGCATGTTAAAGCTAATTTCACGGCTCAGAAGGGTCAGATAGCAGGACTTCAATTCTAGGCAAAGGTCTCCCCCTGAAGATTTCTGGTAAGCAGAGGTTTGTCATTCAATTTCCAGCTCCACTGGCTTCCTTTCTCCATCAATTTCCCTGACACCATAAGTGTCTGAGGACTGTGCTCATGTCTGAGTACACTGAAGGGCTACAAGGCTGACAGTGAACCAAGCAGCTGCAAAAACGCAAATTCCTTCCTTTGAGGAACAGGGGAAAGAGATTGGGCTAAAATTTTGACTTCCTGAAGGCAAGTAGCCCTATCTTTCCTAACCCAGGTTCCCAGCTCAGACACTTGCAATAAATGCCACAGACTTTTTGATTTTCTTTCACTCTGGCGATTAGGCCTTGACAACTGGAACCATTTCTCTGTAATAAAACATTTATGAACAGGCCAGAATAACAGGCCAGAATGAGTGCTCTTTGTCTCTAAGTGATTACGTTTTAGACAACATTGGCTTCAAGATGAAAATGGATGTGCCAACGTCACAGATTTCATATAGGCAGTCAAGTTACCGCAAAGAATATTTAGATGTGCTTTCAGATTACAACTGAAATCAGGTTTCAGTGTCACATAATTGTTTTGGGACTAGTTGAATATCAGTATTTCCAATAAGCAAGGGAATTAGCATCCGTATTAGAGGAATTACTATTCAGTATTCATTCTCATGCTATAAATCTTACCCAACCAGGAAGGAGAAATGATTTCAAGTGACATAAGCAGCAGATGAACATGAAAAGCCAGATATTAAATTTGCTCAGGTCCAATAGGTTTTAATGAACTTCTGCTAGTCTTCTCCTAGTTAAACCAAAGGATATCTACTTTTTACTTAGTCTTTTCTTTGAATTTTCTACCACA
>NW_008824368.1:1323301-1338320 GCF_000699105.1 Pygoscelis adeliae
CTTCTTACACTGGTTGTTTTGCACTTGACTACAAGTGGGACAAAAAATCTCAAGTTTTCCCCAACAGCAAAGATAACATGTTAAAAAATAACAGTGTGGATGAGCTCTAATTCTGATGCTGGTTCAAGTCACTAGGCCAGTCATTTAATCCCTGCAAGTGGGAACAAGAAAACTTCTGCTCCTCACATATTCCTTGATTCAAAGAGCACTAGGAATTGTTGCATCAGATGTATTTCTAAAGCATATTCTAACCTGTGGTAGAGTGTGGCATGCTTTGCATTAGACAGAGAAACTGATAAAATGCATGGTGTATTTTATACAGAAGGTGAAGGTAAATTATATTCTTTTTATTTAAAGATCACACTCTGCTTCCTTCTCTCTCCCTCTTTCTCCTTCAAAAATGCAGCCTTTTCTATTTTTGCATGCTACAGCCTCAATATAAATGGAGAATATATAACATATCAACATTTTGTGAGACTAATGACTGGAACATGGACCCGGGTATCTTGACCAGTATTTAACTGAACATGAGCTTTTAGTATAAAGTGGTGCCTAAAGGATCTACTTTTATCTTTGGGTGTATAAGCTGGGGAAGGTTATGCAGAAGTAGGGAAGCGATATTAGGAGTTTTTTCTAGTGCTAGAGAGACTATTACAAATTCTATTCAGTTTTGGTACACATATTTCAAAAAGGGTGGTGCAACTAGAGAAAGGAACACTCAAGAGCTAATGTGCTTGATAAGAGTGATGGTGAGAGTCATCTCACCTAATTTCAGACACCAAAAAGCTAGGTACCTTGTCCAAAATAGAAATGCAGTCCATGGAGGCAGATAGGTGTCTCCAGAGAATGATTCATCTCATTCTAAGAGAAGTGTCTAAAACGAGTTGGATGAGTCTTCTGAATGAATCATCTTTCCTCATTGACTGCAGGAGGACTGTAGAAAACCACCTTAGACTAGATGCTTCTCATGTCTAGGTAGCAGAAGATACGTCTCATCCCAAGTGACTACACTTTCCTCCCATGCATTTAATTTAACCAAAAGGAGTCTGCAGTTGATTTGATTCTACATAGCACCTTGAGGAGGTATGAGGGTTTGGAAGAATCTTAACAAAGGGCATGGTGGGTTCTCCCTCATGTGAAAACCCCAGACTAAGAGGTGTGCCCTAACTCAATAGCAAAATTTGAAGGTGGTGTAGGATACATCAGTGAAATCACATGCCCCAGATTATGGAGGTCAGACCGGATGACTGAAGTAGTCCATCCTAGCTTTTAGCTCTATTTCATATCTGTGAACAGTGGTATTCTGCTTATAAGATGATACCCCTCAGAGCAATGCATGTAGGCAAAGCATGAAATAAGCTAGTGGGCACTTTGTCAGAGAAAAGCCATACATCTCTAATAAAACTTAATTTTGGGGCTTTTCCCTGACACAAAGATAAGTGTTCACAGCTTTGTGAAGGTTATTTTAAAATAGCCTTGCTTTACTGCACAATTCTAGTCCTATGTCCTAGAGAAGCTCGCTATATTCCCAATGAGGAAAGCAGGCTCACCTGGCTTTACAGGTGTTTTTAGATCAGCTTTTCTGGTCTGAAAGTCAACACCAATTGGTGCCTTTAAGGATAATCAGCCACTGCTGAAGCAAGTTAATTATATGAGGGCAGCTAATCATTATTCACAAATAATTTTGGGATTGTAAATCCACAGATGTCATGTCCCTCAATGAAAGTGTATTTTTAGCTGTGGAGCACATTGGCCTTTCCTGTCTCTGTTTGCTCTAAAATTAACATTAATCAACTTTTGGCTCTATGCATGCAGTATCCCCCCAACCAGGTAATTACAGTAAATTTCCAGAATAAAGACAAAAAAAAGTCAAGTTTAAAATTCCTTGCTTCCAACCTTCAGTGTTTGGTCATTCATTTATTTTGGTATTGCATCTAGTACTCATTAGTCACATTGAAAGTCAAGGATGTGTGTGCCTAGAAATGTGTCATTTTCCCTAGCACATCAATCAGCTAGTACAAGCTATTACCTCTCCCTACACACCTGGCCTCTCATAAAAATGAGAAACATAGGCTGCATGCAAAATGCTCTGTGAGGCAGGAAAATCATCCCAGAACTCTTCCATGGGCTGACATCTTTTGCAGCAGTAGCCTTCCTTGTATGTTGCTGAGAAAGGATATATTTAGCTGTTATATTACAGGGAAATTATATGGAGAAAAGCAATAATATTTCAAATTATTACCACTTAGAAACCATCAAAATAGTTACAAACACAAACAAACCAACCTACACATCTTGTTGCTTTCTCAAAGTTTAGAGAAAAAGCTGGAACCTCGGTGATAGAAGGCTTAGTTTAGTTTAAAGATGCCAAATCCTGTGGCTGTGGGAATCTCTGTGGAGCCACAAACTATGGCTGGTAAGTATGAGAAAAATTATAAATGTTTGTTTTAGCAAAACAGACAAACAGCACTACACACACACACACAGAGAAAAAAAATCCCAACAAAAAATAAACTGGCCACATCTTCATGGAAAACCTTGATTCCCCTCCCAGCCAACCACTGCAGGTGAAGGATGCTCTTCACCCATTGCTCATGATATTCACTGCAATTTGTGTTTTTTCCCCATTTTTAGTCAGTGAATACAGTGCAAATTGATGTTAAGAAAAAGTTTCCAGCTCTGGATCCTCTGCAGCACATTTTTGTAGATGGAGTTCATGTGTGGAACAATGGTGCTCTTGCTGACATTTATAGGAAGAGCATTTCCTACTCCAGATAGCAGTTTTTGACGGTTGACAGATGACAGCTTTTGCAGGGTCAGACCAAAAGTGAGCAGGAGGACAGCCTACACAGTGAAACCTGCTATTCTTCCAGTATTTCTTACACAGACTTAACATGTCTGCCTCACCTCCCTGACTGTTGCACCGTTCTGTGTATTTCTTGGACTCCGCAGGCTATTCAGCAAGCTTTTCCTTTGCTCTGACATATATCTAATGGCACAGGGCAAGAACCTGAGTAGTGTAGGCTAGTTTTGATCATAATTGCTTCCCTGCCTCTGCCATTGGGCTAATGCCTGTTGTCCTTACACCACTTTTACGTCTCTGAACTCCTCCTGTGACCCACGTTTTCTATCCAAAAAAGCCCCCCATACCCAGCATAAGCAGAGGCAGCACAACCTCCTTTTTTGAGAATAAACTTGGCTTTGTTGTGTTTCTCTGTAAGAAGATCTTACAGATCTTACACCTCCACATCAGGTGTTCTCAGACTCCCTCCTGTACCAGGCTCCTCACTACCACCACCACAGCCACTCATGCGCAGAGGCACTGAGCCTTGCAGGCGAATGCCAAGTCAACTCCAACAAAGTGCAAATTCACCTCCACGTCTCTGTCTTTAAACAGCCGACCATCCCTGATGGACTTTGTTTCTCAGACCTTCTGCCATGTCCTTTCCTCATTTTTTTATTTTGATTTGTGAAAACTCTGGATGCCACAAGGTAATTTTTTGTCATAGCAAATCAGCGTATCGGAAGACAAAGAAGTTCATAGCCTCACCCACTCAGTGGGATGCGTGACTCAGGTAGTGACAACTGGTGAATCATCTGAAAGACACCTGGAATGCTTCTTGCATGAGCATTCAGAGGGGAAACCTTTTGATAATTGATAGGTGGTTCTTCACTTTCTGTGTCAATACTGAAAGTCAGCTAATGACACTACGTGGCATAGAAGGAAGGGGGAGGTTGGCTGCTCAGTTTTCAGGTTTGTTACTCAACTGAGACGACAGTCATTACAGATCCAGAAGTTGTCAAATTATTACTCCTCTGAAGAATAACATTTCTGACATGACGTTTTAGCTCAGATTTATTAGTAATTATTGCCTCCATACTACTTGAAAATTCACCTGGTAGGGGACAATGTAGATTCTTGACCAGATTAGAAATGTCACCCAATATGATACATGAGATATGCCCTTAACACTAAGCTGAAAGAACAGAAATTTATGAGTATTGAGCATTGAGACAACTAACTATTATACCAGCCACATGTAGGAAAAATAAGTCAATCTGAAATCTATTTCTAAAAGTTACTAAAATCTAAGATTTCCTCTTACTGGCTCCTGCAATGGATTGGTCACTTTCTCCAGCACTCAAGAACATGACAGGTATCTCATGAACCAAACTGACTTGTCCCTTTCTTAGGAGTGCTAGCCATTTGATTCATAATAGTCCTTTTTGTTACTGGGCCCAGAGAAAACTTAACAAAACTTTTAAATAAGTCATCCTATCTGGAAACATATTTGCATAATCCTTCTATTAAACTGTCCTTGCAGATCTGCAAAGTAAATATCTTGCTTTGCCACTGTCTTCCTTCAACATGGAGCTGCCAGGTTTCTTAATTCCACATGTTTAGCTCTGCCTTTTCCTTGCCCCTTACACAACCATCTTTTGAAAATGGCTTACCAGCCATTTTTCACATTATCTGGAAGAGAACGCCTATTTGTCATTTCCTAAAGTGACTGGAATCTATCCTCAAATACAGTGTTTTGCCTCATCTTTCCTGGATTGCCCTCCAGTTCATCTCCACCTAAATAACTCATTGCTGATGATCCCTTACCTTGCCTGCACCTCACTACAATGTGTGTCATTCATTTCAGATCTAAATTTATCCCTCCTGCCCACAGACATAGTATTATCTGACTGCAAATTACTGAAATCAGAAATGCTGAGTCCTAAGTCTGAGGTTATGGAAAATTTAGTACATGTTAAGAGTAATTCCATATAATTAAAAGCTTTCTCTGCTATTTTTGTCCTGTTCCTCATTTAAAGTATCAGTTACACACTTCACAGGTCAGTGTCAAAAAATATTAGATTTTGGCAGTTTCAGAAAGCAGGGTGGGCCACAAATTGTCCCACTAAGTAAATCAAACTGGATGGCTCACAGTAATGAGACACAGAGTTTGTTTCTAGGTCACTCACCTCAAATACACTCTGGTTGCCAGTTCCTGAAATTCATTACAACTCAATGATGCTCTGCGTACATCCAAAGGTAAACAATTTTGTCACCTTACTCTGCTCCAATTAATTTTTATAGGCTTTATCAGTGTGACCAAGGTTTGAATGATCACGTAAATGGAAACTCAACATAGCTCCTATAAGCGATAGAGGTATTTTGACAGACGTGAAGCTTTTAGAAGCTCTGTAGGGTAGAATATGATTGCATGGAGACTGATGGGTATTGTAGTAGATGGTCCATTAATCCTTCTTCTTATAGTCCATTACTCCTTTCTCTTGTGACCCAGTGCTGATAGAGAAACTATTGTCTCCTTAGTCCCCTTTTCCCACTCTTTCTTCCTCCCTGTCTTTCTCTGTTGGTAAATCAATCTCTGGGTTGAAGAATTCTGTGGTTGCACTAACTCCCAGTACTTGCCTGAGATGAGCTTTGGGCCCATGCCTTAACAAGTGTAGTAAGGCAGGCATGTAATTTTTCTACTTACATAAAAGAATTTGAACAGACAAAACTGCACATGCCAGGAAGCGAAACTTTGCGAGTGCAAGTACAATTTAATTAAAGCTGTAAAGGGGCCTGAAGGAGAAAAATAACATATTATTAGCAGCTTGAATCCAGAGCTGGCCATAGGTCTGTATGACAAGCCAGCTGCACTTTTGGTGCGAAAAGGAAGCTGGCCAGTGGCCCTTACCCAGCTCAGCTACAGTCTTCCAAAACACACCCTTTCTCATGCCTCCCATCCTCATGACACACCTAGCATTAAAAAAGCTTCCAGTAATATTGTGCCTCTGGCCTATGTAAAGTGAAAGAAATTCAAGTCTAAACTTGCCTGCTCTTGCTTTTGGAGGTAATAAACACACCCTGCTGTGCTAATAGGAATTCTGCTCTACAACCACAAGGAGAAAGTCTACCACTTCTGAGCAACAAGCATTTTTCCCCTTTAGCAGCCTAATTATTCTTTTTTCTGATCGTTACCAGGCACAGAATCTACCAGCTACTTTCATGGTATACCATGATGACAAGCTTTTGTCCTTACCATAGATATTCAAAATGCTGTAAGAACATCTTGGATCCTGTTGCAAAGTTACAGGCGCAAGCTGGAGCCAGAATACTCTCTACCAACACTGCTGGAAAGCTATGGGATGTTAACCAAGTTGCCTTAATGTCAAAAGAGACAGCTGATGAGAATCTACTCAACATTTTCCATATTCTCTGAATCAAGCAAATAGCACAGTCCAGACCTAGCACTTAAAAAAGAACAGAATTTGCAACCACGATTGGAAAGAAAGTTGGAACTGCAATGGTCACCAACAACTTTCATCAAAGAACAACTCCAGCTTGTCATCTTCTCAGCCTCTCTGCTCCAAACTCATCTACCTTCATCCTTCTCCTTGAGTTCTTTCAACATAATTGAAGAATATTACTGAAGAGAATGATATTTATAATTGCCTAACTTGACAGGTGATTATCTATTTTTTTTCTCACTTATCATCTGGAATGAAAGAAGATGGGGAGGACAGCAGAAGGAAGAGTCCTGTTTTCTCTGAAACATGGAAAAGATTCATTCAAACCACACAATTCTGTTTTCTTGTGTGTGTGTGCTTTATTGCAGACTAGAAACAGAACTGGAAAGGGCAAAATACACCTCGTATAGGATGTGTTCTATGTGTACTTGTATAAACTAATCCACTTAATACATTCATGAGTAATAATGTGTCCTTCATACACATTACATAAAGGATATTCTCCTGAGAGAAGATTTCTGAAGAATCAGATGGCCACAGAAGTTCACACCTCAGCTGGATCACAAAATCTGTCACTAATTGATGCAGGATTGAAAGGAGGGCTACCAGCTGGCATTTCCAGCACCAAAAGCTGAGGGTAAGGACCATAAGGATCAGGGTAACCTAGTGTCTGGGTCAGCCGTTGAGGGGAAACGTAATGCTGGTTAACTAACAGTTTGAGAAGACAGAAACATAGGACTAGAGGACTGTGCCCACCAGGCAGCATGGACAAGACCAACCGGTTCCCAGATGGAAAGAAGGGAGCTGAGGAAAGGTGAGCCATGCTGTGCCACTTGCTCTGGCCAGAGGACAGCCCCTAGACCTGTGTAGTTTACTAGCACAGGTATAGCCAAAGATTTCAGACCAGTTGCCCCATGGAATCACGGTCCCTCTTCCCCTGTCTGATGCCTTCTCTTCCACTTTGTGGTACCTCGCTCATTGTAGCTTATTCTAAGTTAGATAGTACAGACTGTTTCTAGAGGAAGGACCATGTCTTGAGTGGTTCCACAGGCGTAACTCTGCAGGGGCCCCACATATTTGTGGCCCTCTGGACTCTCTCTTACTGTGAGTCACAACAGTAGTTGTCTCCTGGTCTATTAAACACAAGTTCAATTTACACATATTTAAGAAAAACTTGAAGTCTGAAAACAGTGTTTATGGGATGGAGTGCAAAATTAATACATCCAGGTGTATGGAGCAAAACTTTTTATCATCAGTTCTCACTTTGTAACTTTTCTTTGGACTCTGATCATGAAAATGATTGTGCATGGACTTCCCCCGAAAAGTAAGTGTCACTTCTCAAAAACAGAAAGTGAAGTATACACCAGTATGTATTATATGGATATAGGTAAAACAGCTACAGCTGTAGAGCTAATGCATAGTAAAGACTATGCATTGTGGAGAGAAGTCAGCTCACGTCAGCTCACTCCTGATGTCTCCAAAGAGAGCACAGATGAAATACAAAGGGTAAGAAAATGAAGAGTTACCAGGGGAAGGAAATGCTGAGAAAATAATAGAAAAATCACAAATATCAGGGAAAAAGGAGAGAAACAGGCAAAGGGTGATGCAGAGCAAAAGCTCCTTTGTTTCTAAATGAGTGCAAATTTTCCCACCAAATAGTTTCCTGTTTACTTGTTGCTATGAGATTCAGCTAGTGAGAAATACAATAAATGTCAGTCTGCTAGATGATGGAAAACAGGTTTTGTCAAACACCTTTCAGGTCATTAGAAACACAGAAAAATAGGCATGGAAGGAACTTTAGGGTTCATATCCTCACTGAAGCATTGTTTGGTTGGTGAAGGTAATTCAGTACATGGGATAGACCATAATGTGTTTGACTTAGCACAACACGCTCATTAAAGGGCGGCACTACACAATAGCTAGCTCTAACTTTAAAGCTGGCCTTGTTTTGAGTGGGGGTTAGATCAGATGAACTCCAGAGATCTCTTCCAAGCTAAATTATTCTATGGTAATATGAATAGAGTGATGATAAATGGGCAAAGGACTAGTGGAGGGAAAACCTCAAGAAGTCATGAATGGAGATGAATGCTGATCATTGAATAAAGGTTCCTTCAGCAGGGATGACAGGCAAAACATTCTGCAATGTTTTGACAATGACCTAAGATCTAATACAGAACTACTGCTGGCAAAATTTGTAGATGATACTGATGGGAGAAAGGTCAGATAATGGTGCAGACAGAACTGTCAGGAGAATCTATCTGGCTTATTTTTTAAGGCACTCTAGTACAGTTAGGAACAAAATTATACATGTAGCAACAATGATTGCAGGCTGGACTGGCAGAACTGGGGACCATAACATGGACAGCAGTAAGGTTGGGAAGGACCTCAAAGTCAAAGTGTACAGGAACTGCTGCAGAAACTGCCTTTGTGATTTTGTGACCAGAAGTGCAGCTAGAAAACCTGGAAGGAAGGGGAGGAGAAGGATGGGACAACAATTAGAAGCAAGGAGGTGAAGGGTGGTCCTCAGGAAAGTAAGCCCTGGAATAGAAAAGAGCTACAATAATTATTCAGGGGCTGGAGAAAGTGCCTTACAGTATGAGTCTTAACAAGATCAATCTGTTTAGCTTCTCAAAAAGAAGACTGAGAGGTGATTTGACTGGTGTGTAAGCACATTCACAAGAAGAGAATACCAGATAGAGAAGAACTCTTAAGCAGAGAAAGGCAGAATGAGAACCAGTGCCCGCAAACTGAAACCAGGCAGATTGAACCTGTGAGACACAACTTACCTTCTATCGTTCTTTCTTTTTCAACAGGAAAAGTAGAGGTGAAAAAATGATGACAACTAGCAAGAGCAGTAGTTGCTTCTCTCTTTCCTGGGTATCTTTCTGTGTGATAACAGTAGAAGTTAACAGGCTCAAAATAAAGTAGTTGGGTAAACTGTAATGGCCCATGATTATGGCTAAGATTCCTGGCCTTGCAAATTAATTTACATTTACCCTTGTGCTCTGCTTTTTTGCTTATTTCTGGTCTTTTTTAGAGTTGTTTGTTCCCGTCAAACAACTTATTTGTCAAATCCTTCATGACACTGGGACTGAACTCCTAAGACTAGAGATGGTCTTGTTATTGAACAAGAGGATGAGTGCTACTTAGGGCACAAAACAGTGCCTTAGGAGGCCCTTGCTTTGCCTCTGCTTTCCTTTGTGACTTTGGATAGATCACTTGGGTCCAAATTCTGATGGCTTAATGCCCTCTGAAGCCAATGATTATTTTAATGGGAGCCAAGTGTCTCTATAGCTTTAAAGACTTGGGTCTGAAATCTCTCTGTACAACAACATACCTCCACTTCAGACACTTGCCAAGGAAACAGCGCTGTAATACTGTTGCAGCATCTCCAGTGAATAGAGTATCCCATAACATGCTTCATATGTTACATAGGTCACTTGGTCATAGTTTGGTACAAATATATGTGCCCTACATGATTAAAATCATAACCTGCCTCTAGCAATTTCCTCCATCTTCTCTGTTTTTTGGAAATTAAAAAAAAAAAAAAAAGTTTTCTCTGAAAGTAAAACAGCAGCATTTAATTAGGGCTGTAATTTTGCCCTTATGAGGTGTCACCGGGTGTTCAGGTCAAAAGTCATGGAAACATCAACATATGAACCATAGTTTTATCTCCACTGTTTTGAACCCCAAATAATCTCTGTTTTTTCACTGTAGTATAAATTGGCAGGCTTGATTATAGTCTTTCAACACCAAGCATCAGATAGGATCATTTTCATACCAGAGCCAGATTTTGAAAACCAGCTTTATTCCAAACTCAAGGGAAACATCAATGAGATTCTTGGGCTGGAGATTCAGAGCACTGGTGTTGTTAGGTGTCTGGTGTCTGACTTGCATGTCAGGTATGCAGCATCTCTGACACCTCCGTGGTTCAGCTGGAAAAAAACCCACTCTTCAGAATCTGGTTAAAAACACATTGTGAAGTTTGCTAGAATTGAAGATGAGTTATGTGTTTTGCCTTGACAAAATTTCAGCAGGGCTTTTTGACCTACTTTGCTAGCATGTTTTTCAATCAATATGGATCAGAAATCCTGGACAGATTTTCAAAAAGCATTAAAATCATGGAATATGTGGAAAGTTAACAAAAATGCTACCTTTTTTTTTTGTAGCTCAGGATGCCTCAGTAATCAGTTATTTTAAATAGATGTCCTAAACACATGTTAAATTAGATCAAATATATAGAAGTATGTGATATCTGAATTACAAATTATTGACACAACAATCAAGTGGCAAGAATTTCTCACTCTGAGTTCAGGGAGGTCACGTTATTCATGAGTGGTAAAACCACCAATGACTCATAAAAATTATCCCAGATAAGTACCAAGTTATGGGGCAGTCTTTTCTCATGTTAGCAACCTGTTACTTTTCCAAGTATTCCCAGTGGTTTCAACACAAATCAGAGCTTGTCAAACCAATCACTCCTGCACAAAAGTGCTCTCTCAGGTGTAGCTTCCTACACCCACTGCCACAGTATATTGTACTGCTTTAAAACTCTTGCATTAAAAGTCCTCTCAGGACAAACCACCAAGTTGGCCTGTAACTTCAGCTAAAAAATCTGGATCACAAAGCACTGTATATAGCTTAGAAGATGTCACGTGCATTTCTCCAGCTCTCCTCAGTCTGTTTTGCTAGTGTTTTACCCCACTGTTCCTTAAAAGCTGTCTGAGTCTTGGGTTTGGACTCTGTAGAATGGCTTCCACATTCCCATCTTGCAAGCTCCACTCCCAAAACTTAATCCTGATGTTTGGGACCCAAAGTGCCCCAACTCATGGCTCAGCTGATTTTCTGCAGATACTGAAGATGCTCATTCTAAGACACCTTATAACTTATCCCATAGACCAAGCCTGCAGACATGTATCCTCACATACTTTTGAGAACGCAGTATCAGAGCTGCTGTACTTGGCCAGACAAAAAGTCAATTTGGCAAATATCTTCTGAGAATAGCCAGCGGTGGACACTAAGAGAAAGTAAACAGTTTCAGAATAGAAATCCTTTCCACATCAGTCAATATACGGACTTTCTGAGCCAAAGGTTGCATCTGGATTGTCTCTTAAGTGTTGAAATAAGACTAGAGAAATAGATAATAAAAATAGGAAAATAGTGCACTGATACCTTTCCTCTCCCACTTTATCTGCTTACACACCTTTGAATTTCATATGTTGCACATCCTTTTCATTCTCACAACAAAGAAACATGCAATGATCTCTAACACAACTCCAGGATGAAACAAATTCAGCTTTCCCAAACTATCCATTCATTTACCCTAACAAAAATCCCTCCATGTGTTCTTCTGAGAAAAGAAGCACACTGTGATAGTGTTTTAAGATGAGTTTGACCATCTCAATTCTTACAGAATTGTTGTCAGTTTCTCTGGAACTTGATTATATCATTGACATATGAGAGTAGGATCCTTTAAATATATGTGTATATATAGGTATATAATCTTTCCTGACCTCAGCATGACAATAGATATATTTTCTTAAGAGTTTTCCTCATAATTATTTCTCTTCTAATGAAGTGGATTGTCCCATTCAAGAATCAGGCTCATCCTCCTTCCAGGCACTCGACCAATTCATTCATGCAACATCTGTATCCTCTGATATTTCCTGAATCATGAGGGTTATTTGAGGTTCTCTCCAATTTCATATGGTATTCACAAGCCAAGTTTGCCTTGAGGGTTTCCTTTCAGGCATAGTTACCAAATATGTTCATGGTCTAACACTTCTATAGGATTTCCTACTGGCCTTGCCACTAAGCCAAAAATTTACTTCCCGGAAACAGTAACCGGAATAACGCTTTTTGTTGTGTTGCAAATTCCTGTATTCTACACATGTTTTGTTTCTTCTGGATTTCCAACCCTCCTTAGAGTTTCCCTTTCCCTTTCCTGGGCAATAAAATGGTAACTTCTAGCCATTCCAGCGAGTTGGTCATTTTCTCACAGGCATCTCTATGTAGGGATGAGGGGAACATTCTAGTAAAGGAGGCTTAACGTTTAATCCAGGCAAAGACGCCCATATTCCAAGAAAGGAAATAAGCCTTTAGGAGAGGTTTAGACACCTAAATTGATGAATACATTCCTCTGCAACATATAAGGAGAAGGCTACAGGGAATGGAAGAAAAAGGATCAATCAGCAAAGCAAGCTGTTTCTCAGCAGACAGAGTGTGCAGGGAAAAGATAGGAATTGCCAAGTTTCAAGCTGATCTAGGCCAGCAAAGGAAATTAAAACGTACTGCAAAAAATGTCAGACAGATCTTTGTTGGGGAGGAGACAGAGGCACTGTAGGTAATCCAGATGTGACTATGGAACTACACCGATCACTTTCGTTACTATCAGGAAGACCATCACTATCATAGATTGGGCAAAGAAAAGAGTTTGGCTCACTTAGCATTAAAGCAAAAGCAGACAAGGGGTAGTACTGCTTTCTACAAAAAGTGAAGAAAACTTCTCAAGGGAAAATATCTTACATTTGCTGCAGGAAAAGAACAACTGATTTATAAATGGAGAGAGGCTGGCTATGCATACATTGAAAATGTCACTTGGGAATAAACTCTCTAACCATCAGAAAAATAAGGCTGCAGAATATCCCCTCTTTCAAAATACTGGGGTAAAGAAACTCACCATTTTTAAGACAGAGATGAAAGGGGTTCTCTTTGATATGACTGACCAGGGCATTGAACACAACAGCCCAGCAAATTCCTTCAAGTTTTATACTGTGAAATAAAAACAAAAGTGAGGAACAAATAAAGCAGAAGTGTTAGTTGAGATGCACACCACATCCATGGTTTTCAGAAGCAGCAATTTGCAGCAACTCCTGCACAGACTACGTACTCAAAAAAGCATATGCACATGTTGCAGAGCTTAATCCAAAAATTATTTCCTCTTTACTCAAAGGCAAAATTGCTCTGATTGCTAAGGTAACTCTAGCTCTCCAGGCACCAATGTGTGTTAATAGACACCTTTCCAGTCCTTCTGGCATGACACGACTCATTCAACCATTTCCTACTTTTGGTTTTGCCAACCCCAACCAGCAGTTCAACAGTGTCTGTGAACTTGTTCACATTGCACTGTTGCAACTTTAGTGCCCTGTTGAGCTCATACTATGCTTAGCTGTATGTCAGAAATTTTGTATGGCAGCTGCTATGGAATTGCATCAGGTGGAAAGAACAGAACTGAAATGTGTGCGTAACATACTTTGCAGAAAAGGCCTCCATCAAAATCTTGAATATCATTGAATATCATTACTGGTTTGAAAAAAATTCCGCAAACTTGAGATACTGCAAACTCTAGGGTTTCATCATAAATTCAAATATATTTCTAGCTCTGCACTCAGTAGCACAGGCTGTATGGAATCCTAAGTTGCCTAATAGAAAAATCAGAGACAGGCATCACAATTTGCATTGCATTAGTTCCACCTCAAGAAAAAAACAGGAGAAAGGTAATGAAATGGAACAGCTCTCATATTAAGCAGCTAGCTATTAAAGCTAGAAGAGGAGTAGAAAATAAGCCGAGATGAGAGAAATTCATTAAATCAAAACTACTCATTCAACGGCTTAATATCTGAGCAGATTAGCGTTATTGAAATGGTGGCGATTTTTGATCATGGGGATGAAGATGGCAAAAGTTTTTTAAGATTTTTTTTTCATTCCAGCATTCATGTCAAAGAATGCAAATTATGTGGTTGATATAGCCTTACCCTGGAGCTGCTCAGTTTGAACACTGCCACCTCCGTGGTCCCGGACAAGTTACTGCCCCTCCACTTCCAAAGACAGCTGCGTGTTCCTCTGCTTGGTGCTACAAAACCTCTGGACTCCCCCTAATCTTCAGTGGAAGACTAAAATAAGGTAGTGTAACATGACATTAAGTAAAAAAACATAACATACTGAGTCAGACCAAGGACATAAGTGGTCCCATATCCTGTCTTTTAAGATACCCAACAACAGACCTTTAATGAAATGCATAAATAAAATGTGTAGTGGCATTCCTACCACACGATGACCTATGTCTCAGGTGTTCTGCTCAGCTAAGAAGAAAGCTTATAGATTGTGCTGAGTGCCTTTGGTAAGATTTTGGTAGCAGGAGGGGAGGAGGGAGGCGGTGCTGCAGAGGTGACCTCTATGGGAGGAGGTCAGGGGCTGCCTTATGCCAGTCACAGCCAGCTCTGTGACTGCAGAGTCACAAAGGGACTCCCCCTCCCAAAGGGACTGCAGCCCCTGGAGTACCCACACCAGAGCAGGTACTCCCTGAGCAGACTGTGGCCCATGGAGGACCCACATGAGAGCACAGGAAAAAAGTAAGAAGGAAGGAGGAGTAGGAGAAAAGAGTAAGGAACAAGGAGTGGCAGAAAGAAACCACTACTCCCTGACCCTAACATCCTGTGCCGCCCATTGCCTTGCCAAAGGGACTGAGAGTAACCTGTGGTGATAACAAGGGCAAGAAACTAGGAAGGGGAGAGGAAAGGTGCTTTCCCTAAGTGTTTGAATGTTTGTAATTTTTGTTCCTCAATACCTGAATCAGTGTCTTTATTTAGACCGACGAGTTTTCTTGCTCCTCTTCTTCCTATTTTCTTCCCATCCTGCTTGGGAGGGACTGAGGGAGCAGCTAGATGGGTGCTTAACTGTCACCCACCACACATTCAGCAGCAGTAAGTTTTAATGAGGAAACAACGTTGTTTCAAAAGTCTGAGTGTGATTTTATTGATTACTTTATAGCAGT